>NC_090881.1:4001917-4009417 GCF_036669935.1 Montipora foliosa
ATAGGCCGATAGCGAGTGCATAAATCAGGAAAACAAACAGCGCACCGGTGGTTAAGATGGTTGAGCACCGAGCAATCACGCAGGAGGTCGTGAGTTCAACTCCGGTCGGACCAACTCTCAGGGCCTTTAAATAACTGAGGGGAAAGTGCTGTCTTTGTAATTACATGTGCAAATGGTTAGACTGTCTAGTCTTCTCAGATAAGGACGATAAGCCGGAGGTCCCGTCTCACAGCCCTTGTTCATTAACTCTGTAGGACGTTAAAGATCCCACACACTATTCGAAAAGAGTAGGGCACAGAGTTCCCGGTGTTGTGGTCTGACCTTTCCAACATGTGGTCGGCTTGGTAGGATTAGCTTGAAGGGATTCTGTGTGAATGAGACCACAATTGTGTATAACAGCCACAAGTCAGGCTTCATAGCCAAGTGCTGGAGCCTCACTCAAACTCAAACTCAAACTCTTTGTAACCGTTTTTGGTTTATTTGAGGAAATGAGCCGCAAAATCAACACGAATTTCCTAAAATAGGAGTAATATGAAGAATATGTGTGAGATATGACGCTGATAAATAATAAAGCACATTTTATTTCCAAAACGATGGAGTTACCTTGTCATAAATGATCGAGTGTACGTTCGGCAACACTATTTTAATTTTGCTGATTGGTAAACATGTAAGTGACATGTAAATTACATCGGCTAGACTGTGTCTGTTTATTTCACTGATAGCCTCGTTTTTCTCTTGCAATTTATTCACTCAATTTTTCGCTCCACTTTTCTTTTAATAAAAAATAAATCTGTATGCAAAAAAAGGAGAAGCGCAAGCCGTCTGTGTGTTACGTGAGAGAGAAAATAAAGCTAAAAAGCCTTTTCAAATCCTCATGTCATTTAACAGCTGCACCGGAAAATAACTGCGTGAAACATGAAAATAAACAGGTCTGTTGAAAACGTACTTCAATTTCAACGAATGAGCCTTAAACTCGGCAATAATTTGTGACGCTGATGAATAATAAAGCAGTTTCTATTTTCGAAACCATGGAATTACCTGGTGATAAATATCTTCGCCTAGGAGAGTGAATTTTTGACTTTCCAGAAACAATGGGCAACCTCAAGAGTTAAACGATTATGATCTTTGTGTTGAATTGGCATATTTCTTGTCGACTCTTTCAGCACTTAAAAGAACAAAAAAAAAAAAACAACTAACAAGAAACAACAATCCGATGTCTTGACGGCACTTTGCCACGGATGTATCCAATTGTTAGAAACACGCAAGGTAACTTGATCACAAGCGGCCGCTGAAATCGATGTCACTTTCGATTTTGGGATTTATACTTGTGCAGCCGAAACAACAATAGAAAAATTGAACGGAGCAAAAATCTCCCAAAACGTTTTTCGCTGATGGTAACTTTTTATAGTCGCAGAATAAAATTTATGTTGTTTTCATGTCGCAAATTTTGTTTGCTGATGGCAATTTTTTTAATCTTGATGGACAATTCCTAAAAGCTTCCTTGTGCTCTTCCTTAAAACTGTGTATCAATATTTATTTAATGATGAAATGATATATGAAATGGATCACATATGAACTGCGGATATGAAATCAAGTGAAGCTATGATCCCCTTAGTTATGAACGCAATTTTTGCAGTTGCGTAGAGAAGCCTGAAAAATTCAGGACTTCAACGGGGTTTGAACCCGTGACCTCGCGATACCGGTGCGACGCTCTAACCAACTGAGCTATGAAGTCACTGACGTTGGGAACTGGTCATTTGTGGGTTCTAATGTTCCTGTGAGGAATGAATCAATGATGAAATGATATATGAAATGGATCATATATGATCATAAATGATGAATATATGATCATGTATCATTTCATCATTGATTCATTCCTCATGGGTACATTATCTTTATACAAATGTTCAATTTGATAGCGTTTTTCGCCTTTTGATAAAGCAAGGTTGAATTTCTAAGCTTTTGCCTGACACGATATTAAAATGGCGGCCGAGAATGCTGTCACGTAGTTTTAAAAAAGTGAGATCATCGCTAAATCTAAACAGTCCTTTTATGAGAATAGGTACTCATGTGGATGTTTATGAGCCCTCAGAAGACGACTACAGGCTTTTTATAGCAAAACTCGATAAACTATGTCAGCTATGCTTTTGTTTGCTTCCGGCAGCCATATTTGTGCCCCTCAGTGGGGCACAAACATGGCGTCTCCATACAAAGCCTGATAAATCTGAGTAAAACTTTTCTTTGAATATCTCCTGCACGAAACATTTCACAGACCTGAATCTTTGCGAGACTGTTTGAATATTCATCTCTTTTTGTCTCTTTGATTCTTGACTTTATTAGTTGAATGGCTTTGATGATGGTGTGACAGTGAAAACCGGCAATAAACAAGACACGTTTTGTTAAAAAAAAACGTGACGTGGTTACAAGTAACAAAGGTCATGAGGCCCATGTGTAATTGGATCTTATGACGGCCAAAGTTTACGACTAAGATCACGTCATAGAGATCACAAAAGGTACGTGTCAGCGTGATTGAGAATGCTTAGCTTAATTTTTTGGTAGTTTCTGTCTTTGCTAACAGGAAATGTTGAGTTTAATTTAAAAATTTCGCCATCAGAAATCCCGGATCTCCGGGCTTTAAAGAGAGGATTTTCCGGATTCCGCTTTGCAATTGAGCTAAATCCCGCGTCCTCTCCTTATATGCAGTCCCAAATCCCGCCCCCCAAAAAAGGTTTAGAGTGCATGATTACATTCGGGAGGTCATTGATGTACATTAGAAATAAGGTAGGCCCCAGCAAAGATCCTTGCGGAACACTCGATTTTACAGGATTCCGGTTGGAGTAGGAACCATTAATAAGAACTCGTTGCATGCGGTAGCTAAGGTAACTTTCAAAACATGCAAGTTCAGGACCACAGATACCAAACCGCTTTAGTTTTTGAAGCAGCTTTTTGTGACAAATCGAGTCGAATGCTTTAGCAAAATCCAATAACATCAAATCGGTTTCTAATCCAGCATCCAAAGGTTTACTAATTTCTTGGTTCACCAGAAGAAGTTGGGCCACACATGATCTGCCACTTTGGAAGCCACACAGAAGGTTGTAGAGTTTATTCTTAATATTTTTGGTCAATTCGTTGGCAACAACATGTTCCTGAATTTTAGATGTAACAGGTAGCAGTGAGATTGGCCGGTAGTTAAGGAGGTCATCACGTTTGTCTTTTTTGTGAACCGGAGTTATGTTGACGTAGTTCCACTTGCTAAGACACAAGCAGTGGTTTTACCCAAAGTTAATAAACGCTGTAAGGGAAGAAGCCAAAACCTCCGCGCACTCCTCTAAGATAATATTAGGTAAACCGTCAAGTCCGACTGATTTGCTTGCATTAATGGTTTGAAGGAGAGACGTCACCTCTTTCGCAGAGACTTGGATCAGATCAAGAGTCTCAGTTAATGAATCCAAAGGAACAAGCTTCTCCGCAATATCGCTACAACCAATGATCTTTGTAGATGGACTGAGAGTACTTAGAAAAGGCGTTGGAGTGTGCAAGGTCGTTGGAAAAGACGTCCGCACCATACTATATTTTATCAGGGATCGGCTTTCTTTTATTTTTGAAGGAGAAGAAAGACCAAATCTTTTACTGTTATAATGAACTTCATTAGCAATGTCAGCAAGGTATTTCTTTCGTGCAGAACGAATCCATATCTTAATGAATTGCCTGTTTTCACGAAACGTTTCCAATAGTACAGGATTATTACAATTTTTGACTTTCCTCCAAAAGGTTTTCTCTTTTCGTGTCGCTTTTGCCAGGTCACCTTTGATCCAAGGGGGATGGTTTGGATTGCGTGCAAGTAGTTTAGGGACAAACGTGTTGATTGTAGTAAAAACAAGATCATTTCACAATTCTCAAGCTGCATCGAAATCCTCCTGGGATGCGATATTAACTAGACCAGAGCTCAAAGGGAGTTGATGTAAGGCCTGACTAATGGCTTCAAAATTTTCAACACTCGAATTTGTAACGTAAACTCTTTGTAGGAGTCTTGAAAAGATAGGAAACCCCGATGTTCAAGACTATGGGGTACTGATTAAATGGAATTCCAATTTCACTAACAACAACACCACTTAGGAGAGAAGAGATACCGTCTGGATGTTAGTTAAGACTAAATCCAAAACACTAGCCAGACGCGTTGGAGACTGAATAACCTGAAATAAATACATGTCTTTTAAGATATCCACCAGCCTATTTTCGTCATTTGTAGTACAGTGTGAAAAACCAGACCCATCAATCCAGTGTATATTAGGAAAGTTGAAATCACCCATAAATACAACAGAATGATAATTGTTGAAATCAACCAGATTCAAGGCGTTTATAAAATGAGTCACAAACCTTGCGTCATTACGTGGGGGATAGCAGCACATGATAAGAATTTTTGTGTTAAATTTTAGGTTTTCTATTCCTACCATGACCGCCTCAAATTCTGAGGGAAGGTCCGTGAAACATAGTTGGCTTGACCTTAGTGGTGATTTGATTGCGATCAGAACTCCACCACCAGTTCGATTTTGGCGATCATTTTTGTAGATATCATACCCAGTGGGCAGGATTTTGAAGTCAGAGATACTCTCCTTGAGCCATAGTCTGCTGGCAGCCGGGTTTTTTCGCTAAGGGTCACTAGGACGAGCGCTTAGTCATCGCGAACTATGGCGTTGGCCGTGTAGAGAAGAAGGCGAGACAAAGGGTGGTATGGCCGAGTGGGGAAGAAGGCGAGATTCTTCTCGTGCGCGCCGCGCCCATGCCTCGTCCCATTCCCCTTTAGCTAAAACGTCTTGCCTCATAACCTGTACTGAATAACGAGAGAAAAAAAGACTGCCAGCAGTCTAGTTGAGCCAGGTTTCCGTCAAACAAATAATATCCAAATCAAATCCATAAGTGAGATCTTGCAGTAGTTGTAGATTTGACACGTAGGAGTCGCTATCACAGCAGACAGCGTTTAAGCTCCTGACGTTCTGATACAAGCAAGAAAAGTACTTGGAACTATTTGCAGGTCCAGGGTTCGTATGTATGTCGCCACTAAGAGTGATACGAGGAAGCTGGAAGGTGCTTAAACCTTTTGTAACATGGAGGATTCAGAAGACATAAAGGACCCGCCACGATGCTTGTTCGTGTTGGCATTTAGGAGGCGAAAACCTCCCCCTGTACTTGTAAAGTAAGCAGTTTCTAAATAAATCTGCTCATATTTTATAACTTGAAGAGATAAAGAGGCCAAAATAAGCAGGGAGAACCAATTCTTTGGAGAACTCCGGCCGCCATCTTGGCACAACATCTTAGCCTATTGTTTTTCCGTGTGCCTCGACAGTGACAAGAAAATTTTGCCATTATGTTATAAACACGTAATCGCAGTGAGTTCTCGTAAAAGTAAGGAGAAATATCACCAGATTGTGTTTTCAGAAGTTTGTTTAGAGCACGTACAGGTAATTTGTTGGATCTTGTTTGAAGTTTGTCCTTTCTTGCCGATTCTGGTTCTAAGCCAAGCTGGCGTGTTTCAGTGAAATACATCAAAATGTAAATGATCTCGTTTTCAGCGATAAAGTGGAATAAAGTACATCATCAATACGACTCTTTTTTACCTTGAACCGACAAAGACGATCTGTCACATCACGAGCTATGGTACGTTTGTGGTTTCTAATTTTAGCGTGATTTTCTTATTGGCTGGCTTTTGACAGTCGAATCTGAAATGGTTTCTTTCCTTTTCCGTTCGATTCGATTGCTGAGGATTTGCTTCTTTTCTTTTAAAATTCTTGCGATTCAAGAAAAATTAATTGCCTAACTGGTGAATTCGACGATAGATTTCGTTGGAAAAACTGATATCGCACTCATCCCTTCGGGATTCACGCGATATCGGTTTTTCGCGTGAAATTTACCGTGGAATTCACTGGTTAAGCAGCGAAGAAAATGGCATAATTAAGCAATATCCGGAAAAACCAAAACGCGGACAATTCCAAAGCCTTTTATTTTCACCAATCCTACAGCCAGTAAGAATAAAGAACCCAGGCGCTCAGCTTTTAGGCTTGGCTAAATCTATATATTAGAAGAACATTGCAATCTTAGCTTTCCCACTTTATAAAAACAAGATTGTTTAAACTAAGGCCCGTTTTAAACATCGCATTTCCCATGTGCCGTAACTAATGCAAATGAGAAAAGTCTATTGTTTTCGCTTATTTGAATTAGATTCGGCACATGTGAAATGCGATGTTTAAAACGGGCCCAAGGTTAAAGGATTTTAATGACCAAATGGAGTTTAAAGACATACGGTTTTCTTCGAGCGTTGAAAAAGAAAGTTTGCTGTATCGTGACCATATAGAAGAAATCAAAGTGTAATTTAAAAGAAAAGAAAAAGTAATATGAAATCGAATGTACTCAAACTGTCAGCTACCAAATGTTAGTCAACAAGAAATGAAGGTTTTTCATGACCAAATGAAGTGTGAAACAAACTATTTTAGTAGAGAACCGATTAAGAAAATCTCGCTGAAAAATAATAAAGAAAAAATCCAAGTTTTCTCGAGTTAGTATTCGGAATAAGTAGCTATAAGTAGACCTTCATGATGGGAGAACTCTCAAGTTGGAGATCTGTTTTAAAACTATGAAATAATTACTTAAACCTACTAATTACAAATTTATTCAAGATATTGTCATTTCGAGTGCTCGAAAAGTAATAATGAGTGTGTCATTGGCCGTATTTATACTAGAGGATGTCTAACACGTCCAGACGCATTAACAATCTGGCCGTAAGTGCGACTAATATAAATACCGGACGCACTTAACTTGGACCTCTAGAAATCTAATTCACAATTTTCAGTCAAAAGATACTGAGATTTAATCACCAAAGAGACTGTGCGCATTTCATTGCGAAGTGCGTCCCAGTTTACTGCGTCTCGTCTTTATACTAGACGGCTTAGAAGTCTTAGTCAAATATTAGATTTTATTGTTATGAAGGCGTCTTGAAATGAAATCATGGAAAGCAACGTCGTTTAAAGGTAGAATACGAGGGCCGTACTGGGGAATATATTCCCGAGGTCTTGGGAGTACGGAACGAGCACAGCAAGGTCCTGTTTTTTTTCATTGAGATTAATTTCCATCAGCGAACTTTGAACGGTAGGCTTTTATATGTAAATTTAAATCCCTGAATTCCTTAGGAGAGAGAAAAATCCAGAAACCGTCGGGCCGTTTCCAAGGTAATGGTCCCTGCTGTAAAATCCCAACTAAAATCCAGCCAACTAGAGTACCCCATTTGGCCTGAGAATTGCTTGCAATATAACGATAGTTTATATTCAATATATTTATACTCAGCAACATTCCACAATTCCAATTAAACGACAACGATGCAATTCCTCTCATTTAAGCATTCATTTTACTTTCCTTTCCAACATATGCTGATCAAGGCATTACTCAATTCTTATAAGATAAATCCAAATTGTTTTCAGAAGAGTGCACGAGAGACTGAGAGCGAACATA
>NC_090881.1:4019417-4021917 GCF_036669935.1 Montipora foliosa
TTAAAAATGAGAAATAAAATTTACAGCGTGTAAGATGGAATGAACTCTCAATTGGTTGGTGAAATGCTACGACTTCAAACTACACAGTTCAGTTCTAAGACTTCAAACTACTCCAAAACACTGGAGTCTCACGAACCTTTTTACTAAAATAGTGTGCGGGAGATAAGCTGAAAAATAAGCTCTAAACGAAACTTACCCACGAAAACTCAATACCTTTCAAAAACAAAAAAGGATAAAATTACCAAGCTCTAGCGATAGAGTACGCCGAGCTGTAACGACAACAGCAGTCCGATAACGATCTATTGGAAACCTCACTGAACCGTAACGCAATTGACGACTGGCTAACTTATAAATTTGCAACAATGTCAATGAAAACAATATTGGACCGGTTAGGTTTGGAGAAAATTTGATAAAAAAAAAATAGTTGGTTCAGCTTACTTTGGCGTATTTCAGTACTCGAATCAAATCTGCAAACAGAGAGCCGAGCGATATTTGAGCAACAGAGATAGTAACGGGGTGGGCCACAACAGTTGTTACGAAGTTGCAAAAAAAACAAGCAAGAAAAATTTGGGCATCGGGTGGCCGGTCAGTTTGGAAAAGGCGGGAAAGTAAATGCCGGCCGCCCTTCTTTTCCCGCCAGTTTATAAAAGAGAAGCTGCTTCAGGCGCACCCAACGTCAATATCTGTTCGGAAGACAATTTGAGATCTTGAATTTTCGGAACATTTGTAGTAAAATTTCTTGCTTGCCTGCCTGTCCTAGGATTTTCGAACATCTAAAACATAGTATAATTGCCCATTTTAAACAGATTTTTACCCTAAAAAGGTCACCGAGAATTTTCAGGAGCCTTTTTTCTGGCTGAAATTTTCGAAAAGGTAAGTTTTGATCCCTACAATTTTCGGATCACTAGACTTTCAGCTAGGGAATCCGAACAGATGAAATAATTTTAGGGATAAAAATATGCCTATATCTACCGTTTAAACATTAAAATAAGTTGAGCAATGCTATGTTAAAGTGGTTTTGAACTATATTCTCGTTGGGTGCCCCTGCCGCTTCCACATCAACTCGACTACCTCGAATATCAGATCACAGACAAGGCAATGACAAAAAAACGGTTCACACTATTTAATAGACGTAAAAACTCATCACAGGTTTACAATCTCAAAATAATCCAACAGCAAGTCTTGACACAATAATTCTAGACTGGATCTCTGAGCAGAGTCGGAGAACTCGAAATCTTACGGCAGATAAGATCTTTTCGAACAATTTGCGTACAGGTTATAACCTTAAATGATGGTTAAACTAAATACGTTAAACTCACCGCTTTAAAACGTTTTTCAAAGCCTTACCGATCTTCTTTCCGAAGTGACTGAATAAAATACCGATGCAAAATGGTTGGCTAATCGCTTTCACTCAACAAAACTTTTGGGTTCTCCTCCACCACAACACAATATGGCCGACGGTACAAGTCCTGATCTGAAAGGAAGATGCGCGCAAGCTCTTATGGGATTTTTGGCCGCTGGAGCGCGTTATTGCTCGATATTCAAAAAAAATTCGTCTTAACAGTTATTCTTCGAGGGTGTGCTAGATTTATAATGATAAAGTCCAAGTAAAATAATTGATTTATTAAAAGACTCTACAGCAGGCATGTGTGTCCGGTTAAGCTTATGTGTTCCCTTTTACTATCATTCTAGAATGAAGAAGTATATTCCTTCATCCGAGGTGGGTTGATCGAGAAAGGATTTGAAAAGAGAGAAGTTGACAAGATACGGTCGAAATACCGTAAGCTTAAGATGAAGTACAAGTAAGACGTTCAATTTTCGCTTTGTTTTAGCATGCAGTAACTGCAGCTTTAAAATTAATATATTTATTTGTATTCTTGTCCGAAACGTCTTGTAAAATAGGGAATAATAGTGAACTAATAATTAGTAAAATTATAAATTAGCTAGTCAGAAGGTCCTTTTAAGGTGGCTCAATGCAGTTTCCAGCACTTTCCAAGACGTAGATTTTTGATGGGTCATAATTATTACTCTTTATCAATTGATGCTACAATTATGGTATCAAAATACTGCCCAATCACTAGCGAACACGTTGGTATTATTTTTGTGACACAATAGGTTACCATAGCAATACTATGACCTGCTAAAAACACCCTTAATTTCAGCTTTAAGCGCTTATATTTCAAAAACGGCACGGTGAAACTTTTTCTTATTACATAATTTTGATTAGCAGAATAAGATGTAACTTTTGGCAAAGTTTAAAAAAATTCTTTACATGGGGTTCAGAGCCACCTAAAATTTTCGAAAAATTAAGACGGCTCTGAACCCCATGTACAGAATTTTTTTAAACTTTGCCAAAAGTTACATCTTATCCTGCTAATCTAAATTCTGTAATAAGAAAAAGTTTTTGAGTTTTGTTCCACAGCACGGTCCTCACAAGAAAAGAGGACTTCTCAAAAGAGAAAAAACATCGCTTAAGAATTTTCTTCCTTCTTAAAATGAC
>NC_090881.1:4026917-4034417 GCF_036669935.1 Montipora foliosa
TTATTCCTGATAAAGTTAGATAAAAAGTTTTTTAAACGAGATTGAATCACAACCTGGACTATTTGTTTATCTGCATACCAGTTTGTGTTGATAACGCAATGATGAAGAAATAATGTTCCTTATGCATAGTCAAACATCGATTATTCCGGACTTTAATTGTCACGATTATTTTTTTCTGGTCAAAACTTGTTCGTGATTATTAATTAATAAGAATGAAAAATGCTTCTTAAAAGCGTGTGCCACCTTGCTTTTATTGTTGCTACTTAAAAGCACTTTCCTTCTGAAACTCATTGTTAGAGGTAAAGTACTGCAGATAATATGAAATTCTGACTCCGACCTGTTTTGCCGCTTAGTGAAATCCTATGCTATATTAACTAGTTCAGCCTTTGCATCGATTTATTGCGATGTTCTCTCATTTATTGGGCAATAATTCTCCAACATCACTGCGATCGGGGTTTTTTCTCCTCGTTTGGTCACGACGAGGCATAATTTAGATGTTCTCTTTCCTGACACTGCGAATCACACAGTAATTTTCATATACGATTTTTTTGTCGGAGTTTCAAGGTTCCCTTACTTAGAATATCCCTTTATTAACATATCCAGTCTGGTATCTAATGCAATATGATTGGCTCATTCCGAGCATGCGCCTGCAAGTAATACAGGACTCTCTCTTTTCCCGCCTGGGTTCCAGGCCCATTTTGAGGGCGGGGTAAGAGGGAGTCCCGGAACAGGACTATAGTAAACGCAGAATTTTTATACTTGAAGTTTACTTCCAACATTGAGTAGATCCGATGCAACAACAAGTTGATCCGCAAACCTTCATTCCTCGATTGTCATTGAGAATTAGGACTAGGAGGGTTGTACTTCATTCATGATTCGATCAACAGACAGCAAGCACAAATCCTTCGCTATAAAACTAACATGTGACCACCAAAAGGCGCCAGTTTCTTGCAGGACCAGTCAGTGTTCGCGAACTGCAGAAGCCCGCGTTTTTTTTCCCAAGAATATTTAGCGTAATCGATTCGGCATTTTTAATTTTCAGCATGTACAAGTAACAAATTCAAAAAAGTTAGAAATTTATATTTCTGCAAAGATAAAAAACGTCCACAAACGGAATCGTACCCTAAACGTTTTCCTTTGGCCGTCGTGGTTCAAGGTTTTCCTTCTTTTCTTAGCGGAATAAAGCCTTTATTTCGAAACCAAACCTTTTTTTCTTAATCAGTCTAAAACCGTTAAAATATCTTCTGTTGCAGTTTGTTGCAGGTTGACGGGTGTTTTTCGTGAAATGACTGGACTATGATAATACTCAGCTTTGCATATCGTTCAAAGATTGTGATGTCGATGTTGCAAGACTGCGCGTAGAGAACTGTGTCGCTGATATATGTTTTTGAATGGATGTAAACGAGCTGAAACTCAATCACGCAAGACAGAAATTATGCTTAAATAGTCGAAGTACCATACTCGTCCACTTTCCAGCTACTTCAGTATTAGTCCTGTTCCGGGACTCCCTCTTACCCCACCCTTAAAATGGGCCTGGAACCCAGGTGAGAAAAGAGAAAGTCCTGTATTACTTGCAGATCGCAGCTATTGTTTTGGGTTGGCATTGCTCCTTTTAATAATTATCTCTAGCAGCAACCCTATGCTTTCAGCTTGCATGGGTGGCTATTGCCTGGGGTTGCCTTCATTACCTTAAACTTAATATGCCTTATGTTGTGGTTTCTTCTCTTGTTGTGCTGCACTTGCCTGGGGTGAGGCTGCATATGTATAGGCATATGCTTTGGCGTTTTCAGTGCCCTCACCTTTACTGGGCCAAAATTGTTATTAAGAGAACAAGTTTTTGTACATTGTTTAAATAAAGGCGGCTATGGGTTTATTGCCCATAGCCATTCTAGTCCAGTTGTTGTTTGTTATTTGCCCAGTAAACATAGCTCAGACAAGGCAGCTCACTTGAAAAGTCTTGTGTCCGATGGGTAAGGGAGATGGGGCATTCAAAAAAAAACTTTCTCGAGCATAGCAACGAATAGCATAGCAGGCGTCATCTTTATTTGGTTAGTGTTTTGTGTCACATCTCTCCATTGCCGTCATGCTCATCTTGTGGAGCGTGGTTTTTGTGAATTATAATCTCTGGCTGTTTCCACGTAGGTCCGCACCATTCAAATGGATAGAAAAGAAAATACATTCCTCGAGTTTGAAAACTTTCAGCCACTACTCGATAAACTATCTTTTCCAGACCCTTTCCAGCCTCCTCCTCATTTCTCTTTAACATTTCATGATAAATTGAAAATAAATATGCCATTCTTTTGCCGGCTTGGAACTTTTCCTTCGGCGTTCTTGTTGCCATATCAGGGACTTGACGATCTACAACGCAGTCGTCAACGAGAACGCCACGAGACAAAAATATCATTGGTTAAAAGAGGAGAGTAATCGTGATGCACGTGCGGCACGCATTTCAGCACATAGCCTTGCGGCACTCTGCACAACAACTACGTGAAATCACCAAATTTGAGGTTTTGAAGACAACGCGAGCGCACAAATGTGAGTCTATAATTCTCTATTTTTACTCTGAAAACGCTCGTACCAATTTATTTTTAGGATACTTGGCCCACATTGTCCGACATTGGCGAAAGAGATGGCCTGATCTCGAGAAACTTGCGATAGTTCAAAGTTATAGTTTCAGGTGGCGTTTTCGTTGATCTCGCCGTCGTACATCGTAAAGCCCGTATTGCTGGTTTTCACTCACGTGATCAACAGCCATGTTTTTCAACGAAAACAAAAGGAAGCGTTTGCATAATAATAGAGTTAAATTCCCGGAGGATTTGGTCTGGGCACCAACATGGCCGCCTTTTCTTTGTTTAGGGCACCAATATAGCGGTCGTGACGTCATGTGAAAACCGAGAATTAGAGAGCTTAAGCAACGACAATGGCGACGGCAAAGAGAACCTCCCAAATTTGCATACTTAGTGGACAAAAACAATAGCTTTGCACTCCCTGTACGCGTTTTTTTCACTTTTGTCCATTTCTTTGGCGTCGTCAGCAAAATAACAACTTGTAATAGCCAAATTCGAGGTTTTATGAAGAACGTCAGCACTTGAGGATAAATTTTCATTTTCTCCCCTAAATTAAGCGCCGTTCCGACCAGTGATATTTTTGAGGAACTACCACACCCTTGTCATATTAAAAAGGTTGAAATAGTCACAAAGTGATTACAATAACGTGAATCTATAGTTTGCTGTGACGTTCTCGTTGCCGTCGCCGTTGCTGTTGCATAAGCTCCCTAATATCTTAACTAATGCTACAAGTAATTCGTGACATATTACAGTCGCGTTGCCTGCGCAGTAAAAGTTGCTAACAAACAATTAGCGCGAACGTCCTTAAGTAATTAAAACAATTCTATTTGGATTGAAAATATGCACACCTGCATGACAATGAAGCTGTAGCCCTATTAGCTTCGGGAATTTGAAAAAAAAAAACGTTTTGGAGCTCAGATAGTTCATTTCTACTTACATATCTGATAAGGAAAGCAAGGAAGGCAATGAAAATCACCGAGAAATTTAAAAAGTGAATTATCAATATCAATGTGGCATCACATTGGGCCCATATGAAAAAGAAATACTAAAGAAATTTAATTACACAATTCTATTTAGGAAATACTGCATATACACCAGTAAGCTATTCACCTTTCTGTCTTTGTCAATAAAGTTTTATTTAAGTACAGAATAGAAAGCTTTAGATATTAGCTACAAAAAATGCTCCTCCCAGTTTAAGCGCAAAACCGTACATGAAAATTACTTAATCATGCATAAGAGAAATGTTAACGTCAGTGCTTCTGAAACCAATTTAAAGTAGATTAAGGGATATAGGAAACTGTTTTTGTAATCCATTGTAATGCAGGAAGCCAATAAAGCACATTAAACTCCAAAACAAAAACAAAAAAAACAAAAAATAGATATATATCAATGTGACCAATGCTGTTTTTCTTGATATTTGTTAATTTCATAGTAATTAAGTCCTTTAATTCCACTAAACAAGATTTCGTCCAACTGTTCTTTAAATATGTCTTCATTTACAAATCGAATTCATTTAGACGTTGAAGAAGATGTCAGAAAAACAAAACAAAACAAAGCCGATATGCACTTTGCTTGTTAAAAGCACATGGTTAAAATTAATGCCATAGGCATGCCATCCATCACAAAGGCTTATTTTAATTGGCACAAGATTAGACAGCATTTATAACAATTTCCCGAGAAATATGCACAATAGATAAGATGTAACTTTTGATGGTTAAATGATATAATGCGCCCGGAAAGGGTGATAAGAAAGTTCCTTAGCAACGGGCGAAAGGACGACTGAAAAATCATGGGATTCGAACTTACAACCTTCGTAACACCAGGCGGATGCTCTACCCATTACGCTACAACAACACCGAGATAGTTAGGTCGCCACCTTTGTTCTTTAGACAGAGTCCCACAGCTCTGCGGGCTCTGCGTTGTCTTTGAAGTTCCTAAAATAGATACGCTATCCAAACAATTAGGTTATCAATAAATAACATATGCCACAAACTTAATCTCTTGTAGATTCTGGAAGCTTATGTTTTTCCATTTTCTTTCAAAATTTCTAGAAAGGAAAGCATGGAAAGCAATGAAGCGCAGTAAAACATATTTGCATTGCGCAACTCGGTTGCGCGTATTTCTTGCGTCATTGGCACGCGCATTGACTCGCGCACATTGATAAAATGGCGGATTTTCATTGACGCCAAGCTTAATCTGACAAAGAATGACTACTTTCCCCTGAAAGAGCACGGCGACTCCCCCCCGCCTCCTGTTTAACAGTGTTATGTACTCTTAATAGGTACACGGAAAACATATTTTAGGGAGAAAAAAATGTTGTATGGTACAAGTTGTGGTATTTATATATAACTGACGTGAAACTGCATTTGGAGCCAGACACCGAGTGTGAGGTGATGATGTAGCGATCTAATTTGGTTACATTTCTTTGCTCGATCGAGCAATTTGAAATCACTGTACTGAAAGTACCTTTGCCCAAACAGACAAGTAGGCTCGAGTTTTCACTAATATTCAGTCGCTTTTGCGAAATAAGAACAATCTTTATTCCGGTTGATGCGAACGCTTCGTAATTCGGTAAAAAAATAAAATAATAATAAACACTTAGAATAAAGGGCATGCAGCACGAAAAGAAGCACGGTGATCCCATCTTTTTATTGCATTATTTTAATGTCCTGTGCAATTGTGCCAAGTTTAACAAAAACTTGTGCAATTGTGCCAAGTTTAACAAAAAGGGAATCACCTTAATTTGCAGAACAATTTCTTACTGCTGGCTGAGTACGTGCGCGGCTTCCAACGGGAACAAACAAGGGTTGATGACCAATGAAGTCGAACAAGGTGAAGTTATGAAGGTGTGTATATTAACTCATGAGGGCTCAGTAGTTTGGGTGCTTTCATTGAGATCCGAACGTTCCAGATTTAAGACTTGTTCTCTCCGCTCCTTGAATTTGGTCCTGGTAATCCCTGGTTCAACTTCTCAGCTGCACTTGCATAAACAGCAAACTGGTTTGCTTCTGGCGAATTGGGATTCTTGCAGTTGATGGCTTGTTTCGTTGATTGTGTTTCATTGGCCCTAGAAAGCCCCTTGGGAGTGGTGATTTTTGCTTTCATTTATTTATTTTTTTGTTCTATTTCATATTATACATGACATCGCAATATACTTGAAGCTCCTACGGGAATGATCATCATATTTACGCTAATGCAAAAGTTTCCGGATTTGTGACTGTTACAGATTGTTTTAGCACATACCTACTGAATTGTGTGAAACATAGTAATCGAATCAGTGAGTGTTTGCATCAGAGAGTGTACAGACTATCAACAATAAGTTAACAAGAGTCTACTAGTCTAGAGAAAACTGGATACCTCCAGGAAAATATCAGAAAACAATTAAAATTTCCAACTGAGTGAAAGAAAACCATCAACTTGTACTTAAGGCTCACGTTACGTTTCGTCATATCTTAAGCATTACCGCAGATAGCTGAATTCGTTTTGACAGTAAAATAATTCGAAAAGTGTGTCTAAAACCTTTTCAGAGGTTTTGGGAAATAAGGAAAGTCCTGCTTTCTGGCTTATCCAAATATCAAAACAGGCAATTTTCAATTTCCACTAGCGGGAGACCTTCGGAAAACTAACTACAAACTTGGGTTATGACTAGGCTTTTCCGCAAATTGCTCCAATTTCTGCTAAAAGTTGTATAAATTTGGTCGCACTCGCGCCTGCCTGCGCCCTAGTGTATGTGTGTGTTTTTATGCACACCGGTAAGGGTAACTTGTGTGAACTTTATTAATGGTGCTTCGTTGTCGTCTCTAGAATAATGAGAGAGGTGTCAAGTCAAGAGGGAGGGGTTCCGCGGATGGTGTCGGTAGTTTAGGGCGTAAAGGGGTTTAAAAACTGCAGAATTTCAACTAATGCTATTGCATTGCATCAATTTAATTCAGGTTGAAACTGAATCACATAAGTAGAATCCTTAAAAATAATTCAGATTTCTCAGTAACGTATAGCCCTCTATTTAACTTTAAGCCATATGCAGGCGATGTCGAGAGCATCTAAAAAAGATTGCAAATATAGATTTAGAAGTTACAGTCAGAGAAACTACTCTGTCAAATGAAGCAGCCCCAGAGATAAGAGCGTTTGCTCGGATCAGGTAAAAGTAATAACGAACATTTGGTTGACGCCATATTTATCAAAATACATTATAACTACACATAGCATCTACCACCAACACAATATGGCAAATTTGCCTTAAACTAATGTATTAAGTTTGCGAAGTACCGGTATGGGCTTTTTTCAGTGGTTTAAGTGTGGTTGACAAGTTTGTACTTGTTCACCAATCACTTTTTGTCGTTATTTCCTGCGTAGGAAAGCGGTAGCAATGACACTGAAAGTACAACCGATGAATTGATCGAGAATGTAGACGCGCTTACTATTGGTCAATATGCAAGCTATTTCCCCAGTACAGATACTTCAAGCGATGGATCTTCATTTGCTGGCTTTGATTAACTTGAAGTGAAAAAATAAAGCTCAAAAAGTTCCTGGTAGCATGCAAGGTAGAAACCTTCGGACCCAAAAATTGGCGTGACCAGAGTAGTGCCCACAATCGCACGAGGAAGCGTTACATTAACCACACTGCTGATGCTTTTGCAGCGCTGCTGAAGATTGTGTCGCCTGAAAATGCCGTCGAGATCTGGCAAGCACTCTTATCCTCAAAAGCAGTAGATAATAGGCTGGAGAAAGAGCCAACGATTACACCGTCAGAGAGAGCTCTTCTTAAAGCTCTTGCAGAGGCTTATTACATTGCGGAAAACTTGGAAACAAGGCGGTAGATACTGTCAATTATGACTGGGACCGTTTCGTACAAAGCTATTGCCGAATTTATTCCCGACCTCACCCGGTATTACTATTCTGTCACGAATTTGCATCAGCTCCAGTAAGGCCGTGG
>NC_090881.1:4036917-4059417 GCF_036669935.1 Montipora foliosa
TCTCAGGCTTCTATGAGTTTTTTTTTTCATTCTATCTGTTTTTGATACTGCTTTTATTTCATCTGTTTCCAGGCGGTAGAGATGCTCACGTGGACCGCACGAGGTGCTTTAAATGTCACAACCTCGGTCACTGGGCAAGAGAATGCACTGCCTCCTGGGATAGCCCACGAAGCTTTTATCGCGGAACCACATTCTCCCTAAGATACTCATACAGCTCCTACAGAAGCAGTCACGGAGCCCACGCCCAATCCGGTGCAAAGTAGCAATGCTTGATGAGGAGGTTGCTGATATCGCTCAGGTACATTGCGATAGCGAATTGTTTGAGATTGAGTTAAGTACTAGTCCGTCGTGTGTCAACGTCAAAGGAAATCTTCGTAGAAGATTAGAATTTTGGAAGTGTATTGGAACCCTAGTTTTATCTTTAACATTACAGAAATGGGATATTTGTTTCCTTCCGTTAGTTTTCCGGAACCAGCGGTTTTAAAAACAACAGATCGTCTCTTTCACATTTAGGGTTTGTTGAGGAGGCTATTCAAGACTTAGTTGAGTCGGGTTGTGTTGTGGAAAAGAATGGAAAGAAGAGGATCGTTCTTGATTTAAGTTACGTGAACAACAGCTGTGCCTTACTTTGCGCGGGGTGCAGATATGTTTTCCTTCGATCTGAAAAGTGGGTACTATCATGTTGAAATTTTTGAGGGCCATCAAACATATCTTGGTTTTTCCTGGAAGCATTCGAATTCCAGTCAAATGGAGTTCTATGTGTTTACAGTTTTACCTTTCGGATTATCGTCCGCTCCTCACGTGTTCACAAAAATTCTTAAGCCTCTTGAGAAGCATTGGAGGCATCAGGGCATTTGCGTTGCTGTTTCTCTTGACGTGTTGCTCCGAGGTATACGCACTTTCGGTTGTCGGCACAGGCTTTTAGAACGAGGCGTGCACACTTTCCTTGCGTTCCTGTAAACCTTTGACGGAATGGGTTTTGAGAACGACGCATACACACATTGTCTCGTTTGTTTTGGTAGATGCGGTTCAGTGTGTTCATGTTTATGGACAACAGCTCATTCACAAATTGGACCGCGACGCATACACACATTGACAGGCATAAAAATTAGCAACAACATGCAATAGCCGAATCGACACGGGTCGTAAAAGGGGTTCACGAATCGTACGGATCGATCGATTCGTGGGGACAGCTATGCGACGGTATTATCTAATGAGATGCATTTTTGTGGTTGACAGATCGTGTCTTCGGGTTTTTTCCGCATAAAAATGAGCGACATGCTGCCACTATAACATGCAATACTCGAATGGATACGGGTCGTAAAAGCGATTCACGAATCGTAGGGATCGTTCGATTCGTGGGGACAGCTGTGCGACGATTTTATCTAATGAGATGCATTTTTCGGGTCGACAGATCGTGCATTCGGGTCGTTTCACTTAGTGAGTATTGGACATGCATGATTTTTGCTCTACTACTATCTTTTAAAAGCGTGCTCTTGAAATGAAACGGTCCGCCAAGTCGTACATGCATTTCAGTGAAACTTGACAATGCGTGCGTTTTGTAATGTAAACAATAACAAAAATAATCTCCATACCTTTCGAATTACAGTGGGGTACATTTCTTGCACCCAAAATATTAACTTGTCGTGCGAATCACGATCTCTTTTGACAGAAAACTGAACATATTTAATATCGTATTAATTTCAGTTTTGAAATCGTGATAGAAAAGTCACTTTAAGGCCATCCCCTTTTTTTTCTCCGTTTCGCGTCGTCCGACCGACCCAAATTTTGGGCATTTTCCAAAAAAAAAAAAAAGTTAACGACGTTTTTAAGCCATTTTTATGTCGCACATGAGTTTCGGTGGTTGACTTTTTTTCCCACGCTGTCTTAATTTTGCCACAACATCCGCCAACTTTTTCCGCCATATTGATTTTGGGTTCACGTCTTGTTGTTTTCCTGGCTCCACAGCTATGATGCCGGGGTACCAGGCCTCCGATTCCGAGAATGCTTATGATTTTTTCTTTTCAATCCGACCGACCGACCCAATATCAAGTAACACATTCGACGGTAAACAAAAAAAAATGGGGATGGCCTTACATAAACCAGTATGAATTGGGTAATATAAGTTCACTTGTGGATTTTTGCCCTCAAATACGATTTTCAGTCACTTTTAATACTTCTGAAGGACAATTTCGCATCTTTTAAAGCTTTCCAAGCTACAAGCCGAGAATTAGTCACTTCGACGATTCTACATGAATAATTAACATCAGTTTGCGTTAAAATTTCGCGTCATTTAGCTCGCTCAGGTTATAAACATTTCTGATATTTTCAGAGGGAAGCTCTCCGAGTTCGAGCTTAAAACTTTACACAGAAAATGAATAATAGCAATATTTGAAGAATATGAAGTAAAAATATTTAAGAATGAGGTACCAGGTACATTTTTAGCGTCAAATATCACCCATTTTCCGCCGCCATGTTATGCGGCATTTGAGGATGTAAAATCACAATTTTAAAATTTCCGTAAAACGTATCGAAGT
This sequence comes from Montipora foliosa, assembly GCF_036669935.1. NCBI lineage: Eukaryota > Metazoa > Cnidaria > Anthozoa > Scleractinia > Acroporidae > Montipora > Montipora foliosa. The sequence goes on from NC_090881.1 coordinate 4,039,455, forward strand.
AGAAATCGACAAGAATGGTTGTTGTTATTTTGTGTCAAGTTTAGTGGCAATTAAATTAATTTTAAGACTTTACCGTTGCTTGGTTCTCGAAGCAAATTTTGGACAATTTGTCAAACAGAACACCGCACTTTAAACACGTTTCTAATTTTCGCCAATTTCTAAAACGAAAATACGAATCGCTGGAACTTTAAAATGTGCTTTTGAAAATAGTTCGCTAAAGGGTATCTTGGGCAAAATATGCCGGAGCTATCCGCCAAAATGGTCGTTGACGGACGATTCTCCATTCTTAAGGCTTAACGCGATTCATTACTCTAGTAGAGGCTATTAATCGTTGCATTGACATAAGTGAGTAATTGGGATCGTTCTTATTACTTAAAAGTCTCTGGAGTTCGCTCCTACAAGCTGCATCTCTGTGCTCTTAAAGGTTAGGAAGGCTAGCCTTCATAATGCCAATTCGTGAAAGGCTGCGATTCTTCAAACGCTGCAGATATTCCACGAGGTATTTGGGGATACCACTCCACACCGAAGATGCATACTCTCACTGTGAGAACACATTCTCAGTTGTGCTAGGAAGAGAAAGCATTATAGAAAGTACATCTCAAAGGTACATTTCAAAACTGCGGCACTTCCTGGCTGGATTCCATGCATCCTTAACCCAAAATGACACACTGAAATAACATTTGGTATTAATCTTAAGAGGTTAAGGTTCAAATGCACTTTAATTTTTGACCTGAAAGGGTTCATTACTGTAAAGGCGTTATTTAACTCAGCTGTATGAGTCACTTTATAACTAAGTCACAGTTATTTGTTGAGTGGAGAGGCGCAAGGCCGTGTCATATTTTGTATATTTGGGGCAATATTCGTACAGCTCGACTAGATGTGTGAGTGGTGAGAAAACGTTTTCTGGGAGTTGAGTTATTTTGTTCTTATCAAGATATCTAAAAATAAAGAAAAAACTTAGAAATAAGTACAAATTTCGAATTAAAGAAGAACAACAAGAGCGAATTTAGGGATGGGCCCAGCGGGCCACCTCCTCTCCCCCCTCCCTCCCTCATTTTTCTTTTGTAAACGTTTGTCGGATGGTACTTCAAGTTTTGTTACTTAAATATATTCTCTTTACTAAACATTGTTAATAAGAAAATTTATCAAACGTCGCTCGAATCAACGGCCCTTACAAACTGGCTTCGAACCGACAAACAGAAAGATGTTACAGGCGTGGCATTTTATTCCACAAAACGACGAGGTAGGCTGGATACGAATGTCTGTTCTACAGTGTGTCTTACAAACAGTTGTACCAGTGTAGGTAGGCTTTGTAAAGGAGCAGCAATTGCCAAAAGAACGATCCCATTGACACTCGTAAACCATGCCAAGCGAGTAGTAACTCTAGTTACATTCTATCGCCTTGCTGATTATAAGAAAATTCCTACACAAGTTACAATAAAAGCAATTTTAGATCTATTTAACTTTTAGCCGAACTGCGCCACAGAATGCAGGTTGTTCGGTTCTGCAAACTGCCTACTTGAGTTTTAGTCAAAAAGCAAAATGAACAAAGAAACTATTAAAGGCCCATCTTCAACCAACAGGCCTTTCAACCGTTTGTTTTTGTTATGGAAATTCGCATTGCTTATTGTAGCGATCTGACTGGGTGAATTTCAGCTTTGACTGTATTTTCATATATGAAATTTGTTCCATGGGGGCGTTACTAAACAGAGGAACGGAACGGAACAGAACGGAATATACCGGAATAAAGCGGAATATGCAGGAATGAGGCGGAATGAACAAGAATGGTACCGGAATATACCGAAACGAGCCGGAATGACACCGGAATGAGGCGGAATGACACACAAATAAAGCGGAATATACCGGAATAAAACGGAATATGTCGGAACAAGGCGGAATGACTCTGGAATAAAAGCGAATCACACCGGAATGCGACGGAATAAACAAGAATGGTGCCGGAATATATTGGAACGGAACTACTGAAGCGGAATGACAACAGAATAAGGCAGAATTAACCAGAAGGACACCAGAATCAAGCTGATTAGCGGATGACAATGAACAAAAAGTCATTTTTATCATTCTAGACTGTGAAAGAATAGGTGTTGTAGAATAGAGAGACTGACAGAAAAAAATAAAATTTACATTAAAGGGGAAGTAACAAGGCTTGGAACGAGTCATGACATGTTCTCACAATTCTTCATGTAAATATATTATCAACGATCGATCTTTTTTCTGTGCTTCTTACTTCTTTCTTCAAACAAGGAAACACTGCATTCAGGTTCTATGGCATTATTACCAACAATCGGGAAGAGAAAAAGAGTCTTCCACCTGGCCCGTTTGCGCGAATCTATTTCCTTATATCTCCATTACGTGTGGGTCGTGGGAAGCAGGCAAGCAACAACGGTAATTAGTTTGTGGTTCGCTGAACTTGATTGTGATTGGTCAATACACAATTCACCTGTCAGAATGAAATAAAAATGTACACGGGTTTTCTGACTCGCACAGTGAAAAGCCGCCTCCGAGATCCATAGACAAAAACAATTAAAATAACATTCTGTTTCTCTTGCTACTGTATTTGTTCACGAAAATTGAAAATGTTACTTCCACAAAGAAATTATACATTTAGCGACGGATATACCTGTCAAATTTTTCTCTTGATCGACGTGTTCCAAATGTTACAAAAGGCAAAAACACCTCAATTCCCTTAAGGAATCACGTGACTGAAACAACCGAAAATCGGTCGGCGCTAACTAAAACACCAAATTTTGGCATTTTCAGGTTCATTCCGCTATATTCCGCTTTATTTGCATTGTGTGTCATTCCGTCTCGTTTCGGTCTATTCCGGTACCATTCTTGCTCATTCCGTCTCATTTCGGTGTCATTACGCCTCATTCGGGCATATTCCGGTTTATTCCGGTGTATTCCTTTCCGTTCCTGTGTTTAGTAACGCCCTCAATGCAGTGGCTACAACTGTACATGTGTCTTAACTCAGCAAGTAACAGTTAAACTTAGAGATTTAGTCATTGCCTTAAGTAGAAATTTACTTCAACTGCATATCCATGGAAGTGATCTATTTAACTTTACGGAAATAAGAAAGCCCAAGCAAGTCGTTGTTTTTTTGGCAGCCCGAGAAGACAATTAATCACATGTAGTTATGAATTTTCTTATGATTGGTCTGTCCTTGGGACGCATTTCCTTTGTTGAAATTGTTGTTATAAATCTTCTTAGAACCTGTTTTCGAAGCCTACATTTTTAGTCGAAAATGACCAAATCTCCCAGAATGCATGCAGTAAATATCCGTCTCAAACAAACCGGAATTGTTACTTTTTCGGGGAAACAATGTTGCCGCCTTTGGCGGGAGGTTGTGCTCTCGCTGCGATCGCTTCGGCCCCTGCTAGCATCATAAAGTATTAATTACTTGTTTGACCGCAACCACACCTGTATTTTATTAAATTTTTTAGCATTACATCCAGGCATTTGCTAAATTTAAGCGTCCAGAATACACTAGATTGCATCTCAGAGAACTTCAGACTCAAAAATTTTCCCTGTGGAGAATGTGCCCAAACCTCCCTAGAAAAGTGCGCCGTTCCCAGTCCTCATGGGCCCCTGAACAATGCAATCAATACCATTTTAGTTTAATTGCCGTTTCGTTCTCAGAATTTGCGAATCACGGTTGTATTCGATTCTATTTAGACAGGAGCAGTAAAATCAATTCCAATTGTCCTAAAAGGAGTCCGCGAACAACTCAGGGCGTTCAAATCAAGGAAAAAATGGATCCTGGCTAAGATCAAATAAAAAGTTCCATAGAAAGAACCAAAATGACAGACTAGAATAACATTTAGTGTTTATCTGAGAAGGCTAAGCTTCAAATGCACTTTAATTTTTGACCTGAAAGGGTTCATTACTGTAAAGACTTTATTTAACTCAGTCGTGTGAGTCACTTTGTACCTTAGTCGCACACAATTATTTGTGGAGTGAAGATCCAGGCGCAAAGCCGTGTCATATTTTATAAGCAAATTTGTGACGTTCTCGTAGCCGTAGCCGTTGTCTTTGCTAAAGCTCTCTTAATCTTTTGAATTTTGAGCTCAAGAACGAGGCATCAAGGGCTAATTTGAATAAAAACGAGAGAATATTTAAATGACGTCCATTTTGGAATAAGGTCTATTTAACTCAGCTCTGTGAGTCACTTTGTAACGAAGTTACACAGTTATTTGTGTCATATTCAGTTAAAAGTGTATTTAAGGCAACCCACTTACAGGGAAGATAGACGTGTGAGTCCTGAGAAAGTGCCATTTTGGAGTTGAGTTATTTCATTCTCCCTGAGATATCTAGAAATGAAAATAACATTAGAAATAAGCACTAAATTCAAATTAAAGAAGAACAATGCAATTAATACAATTTTAGTTTTAATTGCATGCCGTTTTGTTCTTAGCATTCCCGGATCGTCGTTGTACTCGATTCTATTTAGACAAGAACAGTAAAATTAATCCCAATTATCCCAAAAGGAGTCCATGAACTACTCAGACCGATCAAATCAAAGAAAAAAATGGATAAGTGTGGCTTTGCTAGTTTTATGAAAAAAAAATAGGAAAATCTTAAAGAAATAATAGGATTTTACTGACCAAATGCAGTTTAAAGTCATACATTGCTTTATTGAGCCTTGATGAAAAAAACTCACCGTACCGTGATCATAAAGGCAAAAACGAATTATTTCAGCATGGAAATAGGAATACATAAAGTTTCATAATGTCCTGTTGTTATTTACCTAGTATATATAATTACCATTCCGTTGGAGATACTGTCATTTCGTTGAGTCGAAAATCCATGTTTGTCAGCAGCAATTATTTTGATTGTTTTATGTGCTTCTTCATTAGAAAAAGGGATCTTGGCTAAGATCAAATCAAAGGTTCCACAGAAGGAACCAAAATGACAGACTAGAATAACATTTAGTGTTTATCTTAGAAGGCTAAGGTTCAAATGCACTTTAATTTTTGACCTGAAAGGGTTCATTACTGTAAAGACTTTATTTAACTTAGCCGTGTGCGTCAATTTGTAACTAAGTCGCGCAATTATTTGTGGAGTGGAGAGGCGCAAAGCCGTGTCATATTTTGAAAGTGTATTTCGGGCAATATACTTACAGCGAACGTAGACCCGTGAGTCCTGAGAAAACGTTTTCTGGGAGTTGACTTATTTTATTTTTATCAAGATATCTAGAAATGAACACAAAATTAGAAATGAATACGAAATCTGAATTAAACAAGAACAATAAAATCAATGCCATTAGAGTTTTATTGCCGTTTCCTTCTCAGCATTCGCTGATCGTCGCCGTATTTGATTCTACTTAGTAGACAAGAGCAAAAAAATTAATCCCAATTGTACTAAAAAGAATCCGTGAACGACTCAGAGCAAAGAAATGAAAGAAAAAATGGATAACAGGGGATTTGCTAGTTTTATGGAAAACAATAGGAAAGATCTAAAACAAAATAACCACTTCCGCAATTCAGGAATTTTAAAAAAAATAATAATAACCTCTTGTGTTATGATTTTTTTTTTCATTTCATCATATTTTGTGGATTGTAAGAAGAGTAAGTGATTCATGCTTTAAAAAAAGGGGTCAACGATGATCTAAACAAGTAAAATCGATGTGATGTTGCGAAGCTCTTGGGAAATTTCGTTTCTCACGCTTTTATGTGACCTTTCGGAAAAGGACTGGAGCTCAAGACAGGTGTGGTTTTTGTGAGATATAATTGCTGGCTGTTTCCATGTAGGTCCGCACCATTTAAGTGGATGGGGAAGAAAATACAAATCTGCTCTATTTTCATGAAAGTAAAGTAAAAGAACTTCAAAAACATGCATTCATTTTGGATCAAGAAGTTCGTAGCGCAGTAAAAACATAAAAAAATAAATAAATAAATAACAGCCCAATTAAATTCACGCAATTGCAACGTCGCTGATTTAATCTAATCTTCTTCGAGTTTTTAAAACTTTCAGTCACTATTCGATTAGCTAACTTTCGAGGCCTTTTCCAGCCTCCCTCTCATTTCTCTTTAACGTTTCATGATAAATTGGAAATAAATGGGCCTTTTATTTCTTAGCCAGGGTTCCTTATCCGAGATGGTAGGGGTCTTAAGACGGGGACGGCCACAAAAACGTCATTTCATATTGCCAGTTTAGTTTTTTAATGTTTTTGTAATTATTCCAATTTGTTCTACTTCCACAAACTATCCGAACTATCCAGGAACTGAATTGGGAGGAACAGTGTTGAAACTAAGAAGGAAAATCAAAGATTTGCCCTTGTGTGCTCTCGTCTTTCTTAAAACCATAGTTAATCAAGGGACTGGTTATGAAACCTTGGAACTTTCAAAAGCGAGAACAATGTTGTTGCATTCGATGTTGAATTGACCGTGACCCTGCACAATCTTTTGTTTTCGCTTCGCACGGGTTCGCAAATTAGCTCGGCATAATTTAATCGAAGGATTTGATTGGTTATCTTCTCGAAAAAAAAGCGTGTTTTGTACAGGGTCAAGGCCAAAAATACGGACAAAAACATGAAACAAAGGAACTTGTCCATTTTCATAACCATATCCATGCATAAACTATGTTAAAACTTGAGATTTAGTCATTTCACACTGCAGATTGGCAGAGAAAGGAAAAAATTTACAGAACTTTAATATGCACGTGCAGAGCCATTGTTTTGTTCATTAGTCTCTATTGTTTGTGGCGTTCTCGCTGAGGTTGCCGTCCTAGATCTTAAGGTCCCTAGAATACGGAGCTTAAGCAACAACAACAGCGACGGCTACGAGAACCTGACGAATTTGCATATTTAGTGGGCAAAAACAAAAGCTTTGCACGCCCTGCACGTGCGTTTTTAACTTTTGTCCATTTCGTTGCCGTCGTCAGCAAAACAACAACTTGAATTTGCCATGATTTGAGGTTTTATGAAGAACGTCAACCCTTGAGGATGAATTTTCGTTTTTTCTCCTAAATTAAGTACCGTTCCGACCAGTGTTATTTTTGAGGAATTACCACACCCTTGTCATATTAAAACAGTTGAAATAGTCGCGAAGTGATTACAATAAAGTGAATTTATAGCGATGGCATTAAGGAGCTTAAGCAACGACAACGGCCACGGCAACGAGAACGTGATCTCAAAATATAAATTCGCTTTATTTTAATCGCTTCGTGTCTATTTCAACCTTATTAATATGACAGGGGTGTGGTAGTTCCTCAAAAATGACATTGATAGGAACGGCGCTTAATTTAATGGAGAAATGGGAATTTATCCTCAAGTGCTAACGTCGTTCATAAAACCTCAAATTTGGCTATTTCACGTTGTAGTTTTGCTGACGACGGCAAAGAAATGGAAAAAATTAAAAAACGCAAGTCCAGGGCGTGCAAAGCTATTGTTTTTGCCCACTGAAGGTGATGTTACACGAGCCGTTTTTTAACGCCGATTTTTAATCCATGTTACACGAGACAGCTTTTAACGCAACTTTGTTGCGGCAACGGTATGTTACACGAGACGATTTTTAACGCAACATTGCTCGCAACACTTGAACCCAGGCTCCTGCTCGACAAATATGGCTGACAATGAGTTAAAGGGACACTGACAACCAGTGTCCTTTGCGCGCCTTTGTTGCTGTTATTATCCGGGCAATCGAATCGGCCGGTTCGCTTCCTTCGATCTGAAAAGTGGGTACTATCATGTTGAAATTTTTGAGGGCCATCAAATATATCTTGGTTTTTCCTGGAAGCATTCGAATTCCAGTCAAATGGAGTTCTATGTGTTTACAGTTTTACATTTCGGATTATCGTCCGCTCCTCACGTGTTCACAAAAATTCTTAAGCCTCTTGAGAAGCATTGGAGGCATCAGGGCATTTGCGTTGCTGTTTCTCTTGACGTGTTGCTCCGAGGTATACGCACTTTCGGTTGTCGGCACAGGCTTTTAGAACGAGGCGTGCACACTTTCCTTGCGTTCCTGTAAACCTTTGACAACATGGGTTTTGAGAACGACGCATACACACATTGTCTCGTTTGTTTTGGTAGATGCGGTTCAGTGTGTTCGTGTTTATGGACAACAGCTCATTCACAAATTGGACCGCGACGCATACACACATTGACAGGCATAAAAATTAGCAACAACATGCAATAGTCGAATCGACACGGGTCGTAAAAGGGCTTCACGAATCGTACGGATCGATCGATTCGTGGGGACAGCTATGCGACGGTATTATCTAATGAGATGCATTTTTGTGGTTGACAGATCGTGTCTTCGGGTTTTTTCCGCATAAAAATGAGCGACATGCTGCCACTATAACATGCAATACTCGAATGGATACGGGTCGTAAAAGCGATTCACGAATCGTAGGGATCGTTCGATTCGTGGGGACAGCTGTGCGACGATTTTATCTAATGAGATGCATTTTTCGGGTCGACAGATCGTGCATTCGGGTCGTTTCACTTAGTGAGTATTGGACATGCATGATTTTTGCTCTACTACTATCTTTTAAAAGCGTGCTCTTGAAATGAAACGGTCCGCCAAGTCGTACATGCATTTCAGTGAAACTTGACAATGCGTACGTTTTGTAATGTAAACAATTACAAAAATAATCTCCATACCTTTCGAATTACAGTGGGGTACATTTCTTGCACCCAAAATATTAACTTGTCGTGCGAATCACGATCTCCTTTGACAGAAAACTGAACATATTTAATATCGTATTAATTTCAGTTTTGAAATCGTTATAGAAAAGTCACTTTAAGGCCATCCCCTTTTTTTTCTCCGTTTCGCGTCGTCCGACCGACCCAAATTTTGGGCATTTTCCAAAAAAAAAAAAAGTTAACGACGTTTTTAAGCCTTTTTTATGTCGCACATGAGTTTCGGTGGTTGATTTTTTTCCCACGCTGTCTTAATTTTGCCACAACATCCGCCAACTTTTCCGCCATATTGATTTGGGGTTCACGTCTTGTTGTTTTCCTGGCTCCACAGCTATGATGCCGGGGTACCAGGCCTCCGATTCCGAGAATGCTTATGATTTTTTCTTTTCAATCCGACCGACCGACCCAATATCAAGTAACACATTCGACGGTAAACAAAAAAAAATGGGGATGGCCTTACAGAAACCAGTATGAATTGGGTAATATAAGTTCACTTGTGGATTTTTGCCCTCAAATACGATTTTCAGTCACTTTTAATACTTCTGAAGGACAATTTCGCATCTTTTAAAGCTTTCCAAGCTACAAGCCGAGAATTAGTCACTTCGACGATTCTACATGAATAATTAACATCAGTTTGCGTTAAAATTTCGCGTCATTTAGCTCGCTCAGGTTATAAACATTTCTGATATTTTCAGAGGGAAGCGTTCCGAGTTCGATCTTAAAACTTTACACAGAAAATGAATAAAAGCAATATTTGAAGAATATGAAGTAAAAATATTTAAGAATGAGGTACCAGGTACATTTTTAGCGTCAAATATCACCCATTTTCCGCCGCCATGTTATGCGGCATTTGAGGATGTAAAATCACAATTTTAAAATTTCCGTAAAACGTATCGAAGTAGAAATCGAGAAGAAAGGTTGTTGTTATTTTGTGTCAAGTTTGGTGGCAACTAAATTAATTTTAAGACTTTACCGTTGCTTGGTTCTCGAAGCAAATTTTGGACAATTTGTCAAACAGAACACCGCACTTTAAACACGTTTCTAATTTTCGCCAATTTCTAAAAAGAAAATACGAATCGCTGGAACTTTAAAATGTGCTTTTGAAAATAGTTCGCTAAAGGGTATCTTGGGCAAAATATGCCGGAGCTATCCGCCAAAATGGTCGTTGACGGACGATTCTCCATTCTTAAGGCTTAACGCGATTCATTACTCTAGTAGAGGCTATTAATCGTTGCATTAACATAAGTGAGTAATTGGGATCGTTCTTATTACTTAAAAGTCTCTGGAGTTCGCTCCTACAAGCTGCATCTCAGTGCTCTTAAAGGTTAGGAAGGCTAGCCTTCATAATGCCAATTCGTGAAAGGCTGCGATTCTTCAAACGCTGCAGATATTCCACGAGGTATTTGGGGATACCACTCCACACCGAAGATGCATACTCTCACTGTGAGAACACATTCTCAGTTGTGCTAGGAAGAGGAAGCATTATAGAAAGTACATCTCAAAGGCACATTTCAAAACTGCGGCACTTCCTGGCTGGATTCCATGCATCCTTAACCCAAAATGACACACTGAAATAACATTTGGTATTAATCTTAAGAGGTTAAGGTTCAAATACACTTTAATTTTTGACGTGAAAGGGTTCATTACTGTAAAGGCGTTATTTAACTCAGCTGTATGAGTCACTTTATAACTAAGTCACAGTTATTTGTTGAGTGGAGAGGCGCAAGGCCGCGTCATATTTTGTATATTTGGGGCAATATTCGTACAGCTCGACTAGATGTGTGAGTGGTGAGAAAACGTTTTCTGGGAGTTGAGTTATTTTGTTCTTATCAAGATATCTAAAAATAAAGAAAAAACTTAGAAATAAGTACAAATTTCGAATTAAAGAAGAACAACAAGAGCGAATTTAGGGATGGGCCCAGCGGGCCACCTCCTCTTCCCCCTCCCTCCCTCATTTTTCTTTTGTAAACGTGTGTCGGATGGTACTTCAAGTTTTGTTACTTAAATATATTTTCTTTACTAAACATTGTTAATAAGAAAATTTATCAAACGTCGCTCGAATCAACGGCCCTTACAAACTGGCTTCGAACCGGCAAACAGAAAGATGTTACAGGCGTGGCATTTTATTCCACAAAACGACGAAGTAGGCTGGATACGAATGTCTGTTCTACAGTGTGTCTTACAAACAGTTGTACCAGTGTAGGTAGGCTTTTGTAAAGGAGCAGCAATTGCCAAAAGAACGATCCCATTGACACTCGTAAACCATGCCAAGCGAGTAGTAACTCTAGTTACATTCTATCGCCTTGCTGATTATAAGAAAATTCCTACGCACGTTACAATAAAAGCAATTTTAGATCTATTTAACTTTTAGCCGAACTGCGCTACAGAATGCAGGTTGTTCGGTTCTGCAAACCGCTTACTTGAGTTTTAGTCAAAAAGCAAAATGAACAAAGAAACTATTAAAGGCCCATCTTCAACCAACAGGCCTTTCAACCGTTTGCTTTTGTTATGGAAATTCGCATTGCTTATTGTAGCGATCTGATTGGGTGAATTTCAGCTTTGACTGTATTTTCATATATGAGATTTGTTCCATGGAGGCGTTACTAAACACAGGAACGGAACGGAACAGAACGGAATATACCGGAATAAAGCGGAATATGCCGGAATGAGGCGGAATGAACAAGAATGGTACCGGAATATACCGAAACGAGCCGGAATGACACCGGAATGAGGCGGAATGACACACAAATAAAGCGGAATATACCGGAATAAAACGGAATATACCGGAACAAGGCGGAATGACTCTGGAATAAAAGCGAATCACACCGGAATGAGACGAAATAAACAAGAATGGTGCCGGAATATATTGGAACGGAACTACTGAAGCGGAATGACAACAGAATAAGGCAGAATTAACCAGAAGGACACCAGAATCAAACTGATTAGCGGATGACAATGAACAAAAAGTCATTTTTATCATTCTAGACTGTGAAAGAATAGGTGTTGCAGAATAGAGAGACTGACAGAAAAAAATAAAATTTACATTAAAGGGGAAGTAACAAGGCTTGGAACGAGTCATGACATGTTCTCACAATTCTTCATGTAAATATATTATCAACGATCGATCTTTTTTCTGTGCTTCTTACTTCTTTCTTCAAACAAGGAAACACTGCGTTCAGGTTCTATGGCATTATTGCCAACAATCGGGAAGAGAAAAACAGTCTTCCACCCGTTTGCGCGAATCTATTTCCGTATATCTCCATTACGTGTGGGTCGTGGGAAGCAGGCAAGCAACAACGGTAATTAGTTTGTGGTTCGCTGAACTTGATTGTGATTGGTCAATACACAATTCACCTGTCAGAATGAAATAAAAATATACACGGGTTTTCTGACTCGCACAGTGAAAAGCCGCCTCCGAGATCCATAGACAAAAACAATTAAAATAACATTCTGTTTCTCTTGCTACTGTATTTGTTCACGAAAATTGAAAATGTTACTTCCACAAAGAAATTATACATTTAGCGACGGATATACCTGTCAAATTTTTCTCTTGATCGACGTGTTCCAAATGTTACAAAAGGCAAAAACACCTCAATTCCCTTAAGGAATCACGTGACTGAAACAACCGAAAATCGGTCGGCGCTAACTAAAACACCAAATTTTGGCATTTTCAGGTTCATTCCGCTATATTCCGCTTTATTTGCATTGTGTGTCATTCCGTCTCGTTTCGGTCTATTCCGGTACCATTCTTGCTCATTCCGTCTCATTTCGGTGTCATTACGCCCCATTCCGGCATATTCCGGTTTATCCCGGTATATTCCTTTCCGTTCCTGTGTTTAGTAACGCCCTCAATGCAGTGGCTGCAACTGTACACGTGTCTTAACTCAGCAAGTAACAGTTAAACTTAGAGATTTAGTCATTGCCTTAAGTAGAAATTTACTTCAACTGCATATCCATGGAAGTGATCTATTTAACTTTACGGAAATAAGAAAGCCCACGCAAGTCATTGTTTTTTTGGCAGCCCGAGAAGACAATTAATCACATGTAGTTATGAATTTTCTTATGATTGGTCCGTCCTTGGGACGCATTTCCTTTGTTGAAATTGTTGTTATAAATCTTCTTAGAACCTGTTTTCGAAGCCTACATTTTTAGTCGCAAATGGCCAAATCTCCCAGAATGCATGCAGTAAATATCCGTCTCAAACAAACCGGAATTGTTACTTTTTCGGGGAAACAATGTTGCCGCCTTTGGCGGGAGGTTGTGCTCTCGCCGCGATCGCTTCGGCCCCTGCTAGCATCATAAAGTATTAATTACTTGTTTGACCGCAACCACACCTGTATTTTATTAAATATTTTAGCATTACATCAAGGCATTTGCTAAATATAAGCGTCCAGAATACACTAGATTGCATCTCAGAGAACTTCAGACTCAAAAATGTTCCCTTTGGAGAATGTGCCCAAACCTCCCTAGAAAAGTGCGCCGTTCCCAGTCCTCGTGGGCCCCTAAACAATGTAATCAATCCCATTTTAGTTTAATTGCCGTTTCTTTCTCAGAATTTGCGAATCACTGTTGTATTCGATTCTATTTAGACAGGAGCAGTAAAATCAATTCCAATTGTCCTAAAAGGAGTCCGCGAACAACTCAGGGCGTTCAAATCAAGGTAAAAATGGATCCTGGCTAAGATCAAATAAAAAGTTCCACAGAAAGAACCAAAATGACAGACTAGAATAACATTTAGTGTTTATCGTAGAAGGCTAAGGTTCAAATGCACTTTAATTTTTGACCTGAAAGGGTTCATTACTGTAAAGTGACTCAGTCATGTGAGTCACTTTGTACCTAAGTCGCACACAATTATTTGTGGAGTGAAGATCCAGGCGCAAAGCCGTGTCATATTTTATAAGCAAATTTGTGACGTTCTCGTAGCCGTAGCCGTTGTCTTTGCTAAAGCTCTCTTAATCATTTGAATTTTCAGCTCAAGAACGAGGCATCATGGGCTAATTTGAATAAAAGCGAGAGAATATTTAAATGACGTCCATTTTGGAATAAGATCTATTTAACTCAGCTCTGTGAGTCACTTTGTAACGAAGTTACACAGTTATTTGTGTCATATTCAGTTAAAAGTGTATTTAAGGCAATCCACTTACAGGGAAGATAGACGTGTGAGTCCTGAGAAAGTGCCATTTTGGAGTTGAGTTATTTCATTCTCCCTGAGATATCTAGAAATGAAAATAACATTAGAAATAAGCACTAAATTCAAATTAAAGAAGAACAATGCAATTAATACCATTTTAGTTTTAATTGCATGCCGTTTTGTTCTTAGCATTCCCGGATCGTCGTTGTACTCGATTCTATTTAGACAAGAGCAGTAAAATTAATCCCAATTATCCCAAAAGGAGTCCATGAACTACTCAGACCGATCAAATCAAAGAAAAAAATGGATAACTGTGGCTTTGCTAGTTTTATGAAAAAAAATAGGAAAATCTTAAAGAAATAATAGGATTTTACTGACCAAATGCAGTTTAAAGTCATACATTGCTTTATTGAGCCTTGATGAAAAAAATTCACTGTACCGTGATCATAAAGACAAAAACGAATTATTTCAGCATGGAAATAGGAATACATAAAGTTTCATAATGTCCTGTTTTTATTTACCTAGTATATATAATTACCATTCCGTTGGAGATACTGTCATTTCGTTGAGTCGAAAATCCATGTTTGTCAGCAGCAATTGTTATGATTTTTTTATGTGCTTCTTCATTAGAAAAAGGGATCTTGGCTAAGATCAAATCAAAGGTTCCACAGAAAGAACCAAAATGACAGACTAGAATAACATTTGGTGTTTATCTTAGAAGGCTAAGGTTCAAATGCACTTTAATTTTTGACCTGAAAGGGTTCATTACTGTAAAGACTTTATTTAACTTAGCCGTGTGAGTCAATTTGTAACTAAGTCGCGCAATTATTTGTGGAGTGGAGAGGCGCAAAGCCGTGTCATATATTTTGAAAGTGTATTTAGGGCAATATACTTACAGCCGCCATAGATTCGTGAGTCCTGAGAAAACGTTTTCTGGGAGTTGACTTATTTTATTTTTATCAAGATATCTAGAAATAAACACAAAATTAGAAATGAATACGAAATCTGAATTAAACAAGAACAATAAAATCAATGCCATTAGAGTTTTATTGCCGTTTCCTTCTCAGCATTCGCTGATCGTCGCTGTATTCGATTCTACTTAGTAGACAAGAGCAAAAAAATTAATCCCAATTGTACTAAAAAGAATCCGTGAACGACTCAGAGCAAAGAAATGAAAGAAAAAATGGATAACAGGGGATTTGCTAGTTTTATGGAAAACAATGGGAAAGATCTAAAACAAAATAACCACTTCCGGAATTCAGGAATTTAAAAAAAATAATAATAACCTCTTGTGTTATGATTTTTTTTTTTTTCATCATATTTTGTGGATTGTAAGAAGAGTAAGTGATTCATGCTTTAAAAAAAGGGGGTCAACGACGATCTAAACAAGTAAAATCGATGTGATGTTGCGAAGCTCTTGAGAAATTTCGTTTCTCACGTTTTTATGTGACCTTTCGGAAAAGGACTGGAGCTCAAGACAGGTGTGGTTTTTGTGAGATATAATTGCTGGCTGTTTCCATGTAGGTCCACACCATTTAAGTGGATGGGGAAGAAAATACAAATCTGCTCTATTTTCATGAAAGTAAAGTAAAAGAACTTCAAAAACATGCATTCATTTTGGATCAAGAAGTTCGTAGCGCAGTAACAACATAAAAAAATAAAAAAATAAATGAATAAATAACAGCCCAATTTAATTTACGCAATTGCAACGTCGCTGATTTAATCTAATCTTCTTCGAGTTTTTAAAACTTTCAGGCACTACTCGATTAGCTAACTTTCGAGGCCTTTTCCAGCCTCCCTCTCATTTCTCTTTAACGTTTCATGATAAATTGGAAATAAATGGGCCTTTTATTTCTTAGCCAGGGTTCCTTATCCGAGATGGTAGGGGTCTTAAGACGGGGACGGCCACAAAAACGTCATTTCATATTGCCAGTTTAGTTTTTTAATGTTTTTGTAATTATTCCAATTTGTTCTACTTCCACAAACTATCCGAACTATCCAGGAACTGAATTGGGAGGAACAGTGTTGAAACTAAGAAGGAAAATCAAAGATTTGCCCTTGTGTGCTCTCGTCTTTCTTAAAACCATAGTTAATCGAGGGACTAGTTATGAAACCTTGGAACTTTCAAAAGAGAGAACATTCTCGACCCCAGAGCTCTTCTCTTGACTGACGGAGAGAAGAGCTCTGGGGAACCCTGAAACAAAGTGTCTTCTCATTGGTTTTTGTGAAGAACAATCAAAAGCGTTTCTAATTGGTGCCTTCATGTTAGCACGAGGAGTGAGAAGGCGCTGTAAGGTTCAAATAGCCAAGTTTTGGATATAAGAACCCTACGGCGCATGTTCTCCGACATAGAGTTTCCCAGAGCCTTGGGTCGATCCGAGGCTCTGGTGACGAGAATGAAGAGAGAACAATGTTGTTGCATTCGATGTTGAATTGACCGTGACCCTGCGCAATCTTTTGTTTTCGCTTCGCACGGGTTCGCAAATTAGTTCGGCATAATTTAATCGAAGGATTTGATTGGTTATCTTCTCGAAAAAAAAGCCTGTTTTGTACAGGGTCAAGGCCAAAAATACGGACAAAAACATGAAACAAAGGAACTTGTCCATTTTCATAACCATCTCCATGCATAAACTATGTTAAAACTTGAGATTTAGTCATTTCACGCTGCAGATTGGCAGAGAAAGGAAAAAATTTACAGAACTTTAATATGCACGTGCAGAGCCATTGTTTTGTTCATTAGTCTCTATTGTTTGTGGCGTTCTCGCTGAGGTTGCCGTCCTAGATCTTAAGGTCCCTAGAATACGGAGCTTAAGCAACAACAACAGCGACGGCTACGAGAACCTGACGAATTTGCATATTTAGTGGGCAAAAACAAAAGCTTTGCACGCCCTGCACGTGCGTTTTTAACTTTTGTCCATTTCGTTGCCGTCGTCAGCAAAACAACAACTTGAAATTGCCATGATTTGAGGTTTTATGAAGAACGTCAGCCCTTGAGGATGAATTTTCGTTTTTTCCCCTAAATTAAGTACAGTTCCGACCAGTGTTATTTTTGAGGAATTACCACACCCTTGTCATATTAAAACAGTTGAAATAGTCGCGAAGTGATTACAATAAAGTGAATTTATAGCGATGACATTAAGGAGCTTAAGCAACGACAACGGCGACGGCAACGAGAACGTGATCTCAAAATATAAATTCGCTTTATTTTAATCGCTTCGTGTCTATTTCAACCTTATTAATATGACAGGGGTGTGGTAGTTCCTCAAAAATGACATTGGTAGGAACGGCGCTTAATTTAAGGGAGAAATGGGAATTTATCCTCAAGTGCTAACGTCGTTCATAAAACCTCAAATTTGGCTATTTCACGTTGTAGTTTTGCTGACGACGGCAAAGAAATGGAAAAAAATTAAAAAACGCACGTGCAGGGCGTGCAAAGCTATTGTTTTTGCCCACTAAAGGTGATGTTACACGAGCCGATTTTTAACGCCGATTTTTAATCCATGTTACACGAGACAGCTTTTAACGCAACTTTGTTGCGGCAACGGTATGTTACACGAGACGATTTTTAACGCAACATTGCTCGCAACACTTGAACCCAGGCTCCTGCTCGACAAACATGGCTGACAATGAGTTAAAGGGACACCGACAACCAGTGTCCTTTGCGCGCCTTTGTTGCTGTTTCTATCCGGGCAATCGAATCGGCCGGTTCGCTTCAGAAACATCCCGTGAAGAAGAACTTCTGCGAATTCGCTGTTTGATTCGTTTTTTAATCCAAACGCCTTCCTCCTTTCGTTCCATAATCTTAAGGTTAAAGTAGTGAGCCAAATAACATGGCGCTTTTCCCTCCTCGGCGGACGACCTTTCTTCACAGTTTTCATTTCGCTTTTAACACGAACACAACACCCAAATAACGCCAAAAATACAATATTTAAACATTAAGGAAAATATTAACAAAGTTTGAAGCTACTGGGCAACCAAAACACGACGATGTGAGGCGATGGAATTTGACTTTTCAAGGAATACTAGTTTCTGTATTACAGAAAATGGCGCCGATAGCTTGCACGCCCGCAAAGACTTGTGGTTGTCGGTGGCCCTTTAAGAAGACGGCGGCTGAAAATCATTCAGGTGTTGTAGTTAGTGGGCGATTTGGAAGATGAAAAAGGAAGAAATCGGGAACGAATTATTTGGACGAGAAGTTGGATTAGACGGAGGGAAGAAAGAGGGGTATATCATCAGTTAATAAGAGAGTTAGCTCTTGAAGGTGAACCCGCCTTCGCACAGGTTTCTTCTCATAGAACTGTATGAGTTTTCGCCTTCCGGCATCATCTAATCGAGCTTCAGGTATAGTTATTTCTACCGGTCCTTCATCTTCAACAAGCTCCGCCATCTTGTTTGTTTACTTCACGTCGACGTGACCTATTTTCGGTTCTCCGCGGTGCATTCTGGGACGATGTTGCGTTAAAAGTCAGCGGCGGGGGTGTTACACGCACCAACACCAACAAAATTCGGGCAACAATGTTGCAGGTTTTTGAATCGCTTTCAAAAACCTGCAACATGTTGCGTTAAAAATCGCCCTGTGCACCCTGTTACACGAGGCAACTTTTAACGCAACAATGTTGCGTTAAAAATCGGCTCGTGTAACATCACCTTAAAGGCCTGGCCAAACGCGTGCAACAATTCAACGCAACATCTTGCAACATTTTTGCATGATGTTGCGGCATGTTTTGAATGGACTGGCCAAACGCACGCAACGTATCGCAACACGATGGCCAAACGTACGCAACATGTTGTGCCCAACAATGTTGCAAGATGTTGCGTTGAAATGTTGCGAGCGTTTGGCCAGGCCTTAATATGGAAATTTGTGGCATTCTCGTTGCCATCGCCGTTGTCGTTGCGTAAGCTCCCTATTCTCGTTGCCGTCGTTGGTGCTTAAGCTCCCTAATACCTTAACTAATGCTGCAAGTAATTCGTGACATATTAAAGTCGCGTCACCTCCGCAGTAAAGCCTGGTTTTCACTAGCGACGCAATCACAAGCCCAAGCACAAGCACAAGCATAAGTAGCTTACGCTAATCAAAACGAAGGTCGACATAAGCATTGTTCAAATGCTCAGACGCGAAGAATCTGAAACGAGTGCTTTAATTGGCCAGGCGTAGCAAATTTCCTTGTGCTTATGTTGCGTTACAATTTGAATTTAAACCTATTTTTTGCAAAAAAAGTCTCGACATACTTATGCCAACTTCAGCTGTGACGATTTTTACAATTTGAATTTAAACCTATTTATAAGAAAAATACAATGGATAAACGATACATTATTAACATACTTAAAAAAAATTAAATGGATTAGCTAAGAGGCTTAGATACTATTGTTGCGACAAAGCAAATTACAAAGAATTTTTTCTTTTTCTTTTGCATTTTTTCATTTTTAACGGCTTTGTCGCGACGATAGTATCTAAGTAGCTTAGCTCATCCATTTACTTTGTTGTTGTATGAGAATAATGTATCAATTCATCCATTGTATATTTCTTATAAATAGGTTTAAATTCAAATTGTAAAATTCATCACAATTATGTCGAAATATGTCTTGCAAAAAAAATTAAAAATGTTTTATCTCTTCAAGTCATTTAAAACTGTAGTGAGGTAGGTTACGTTTAAAATCATGTAATGATGTAGCTGCACGAAGGTCACTGGATAGGCTGTTCCACGACCTTGCTCCGCTGTAAGAGAAATTCTTCTTCAAATAATTGGTGCGAGGCTGCGGAAGAGCCAATTTATTTTCAGTATTCCTAAATCGATATGATGTTATGTCGTTTCGAAACACAAATCTCGAACTTAGATACTGAGGTGTCATCCCATGCAAAAATTTAGACATCATAACAGCAGCTAATTCCAATCTTTGATATTTGAGTTTACCCCAACCCATTGCTCTGAACAGTTCATCAATATTAGAGTCATAATTAGCACACATAAAAACACGGGCTGCACGATTTTGGAGCTTCTGAAGCTTTTCTAGAGGCCGCTTCCACAGTTGCCTCATAGAGTACTACAGTAATCAAAATATGTTGAACAAGGCTGTCATATATATCAATTAATATATTAAGGGATATAAGATATCGTATTCGCTTAATTGCGCCCAATGCAGGAGCAGGTGGTTTAGCGGCTATCAACCGCGCC
>NC_090881.1:4064417-4066917 GCF_036669935.1 Montipora foliosa
TGACCCTGTTAAAAAATATTGCATATTATAGTTGAAAATGAAGACTTAAGTGACCACGCAAAAACCTGGTTAAAAAAAAATCCCAAGAAACATTTGACAAGGATACCTCCATTGGCTTGACTTTTAATGGCAGCAGATTTTTTACAACATCAAGGCTAGTTACAGTAAATAGATTTATTATATAAACACCAATGAAATACCAAATGTGCTTTCGCGCAAAAACATGATATCTTCACACGTGAAGATAACTTGTTATTTTCACACGTGAAAATATCACTGCCGCTACGGTTACATATGAAAATCGCGCCTTTTGATGCCTTTCGTGAAATGATTTAGTATTTCATTGGTGTTTATAAATAGAATATTACATGGCCGCTTGGAGATACGAAATTTCTCTTCTCGTGTTGAAAAATATTTCACTCGTTCGCTGCGCTCACTCGTGAAATATTTTTCGACACTTGAAGAGAAATTTCGTATCTCCGCACGGCAGTTTATCAAATATGCAATTCTATCAAACCTTCAAATACGAATAAAGTACATGTTAATAATTGAGGTCATCATTCACCGATAAAAATGCATTTCTAACCATTAACAGATAATAAGTAAGTTTATAATACATGTTTCAAAAGAAACTTCTGCCATGTTCAGTTACAGTCGAAGCTCTCACTGCGACCACTCTCGTAAGTGACCAGCTCTTGTTACGACCACTAACGTAAAACTCCGTTTTAAATTTCACTTGAACTCTCTAAAAGTGAACGCTCTCGTAAGCGATCGTTCCCGTAAGCGACCGCAACCACCTTTGGGATTACCCAGCTGGACTTTCTCATTGTTTTTAAGCTCTCGTAAGAGACCACTCAGAGTCTCATCTATGAATGTCAACACTTTAATAAAAACACAACCCACTGCGCTAAGAATTTGAAAGAATGTGACAGTCCTGCACCGGCCTCTCTTTTGCACTGGTTTGTGCTTACAGATGATTACAAAATCTTCAGTTCACAGTTTTGCTTTAACGAACATGTGCTTGAGTGATTTACCCCTCTTGTATGAATGATATGGAAGGAGGTTTCTTGAATATGTTTGGCAGCAATGGCTGCTTTCCAACTATGATAAAACTCCAGGTGCGCGCCAGTATTGCTTGAAGATTTGATACTGCGGGGTTGTATGTTGTGACAAACGGTAAAATTTTCTCGGGGGTTTTGGCCTTTTGTTTAAGAGCCGACTGTTTTCCAGAGGAAGTGACCTCTAGAAGGGGCACCCTCTTAGAAGGGTTACTCTTGCCTATTATATTTTCCGGTTTGCTTTACATGAGAAGTAGGGTCACACTATCTGCTTGGTAGGGTAACCCTCCTAGGAGGGCTAACTTTTTGCCATGTAAACACTTGATGTAGGGTCACCCTTCTAGAAGGGTCAACTTTTGAGGCATTGGATTACTGTTAGATTGCCGCGGAAGTCTGTAATGGTTTAAAGCGCGTGTAAGCCCAGGGAATATTTTCGCCGTTCTGTGCTGGCCAAATCGTTTGAACAGAGATCGGAACAGTCGGAGGATAGCAGTGTCGACATTTCGCGAAAAGACCTAGATGATGATGAACCAATTGTCGACAAGGGTACGAGGGAAAGCCGCTCGACTCGGAAAGATGTGGAGGACGACTTGCTACGAAAATTCTAAGAAAGAAGTGGTCATGGACATCGGAAGTGGTGGAGATACTCCTGAAGTACATTACAGAATTCAAAACCTAGTGCGAGTTTAACGGCGTGGACTTCGAGGCTGATCTATCCACAATGTATGCAGAAATATGCCGATGCATGGCGTTCGACTTCCCCTAAGATTTTTGCCCTGAAATTGTTCAGGAGCCGGGAAAAGAACTTAAGGATATGAACAGCGAGGAATATGAATTTCACCGAAAAGAGCTGGCTGTCTCCCTCGGCGCCAGATTCAATAATCGCGAGAGCCCCAGGGACAAGACTTTGCATGGAAAGGGGGGCTATCTTTTGCTCCTTATAGAAGGGTGACCCTCCTAAGAGGGTCACCCTTCTAAGAGGACCCTCCTAAGAGGGTCACCCTTTTTCCATGTAAACAGGCCCTTAGATCACGTTTCCACCAGTTTTCAACTCAAGTTAAAAGAGGCTATTTGTATTCAGAGAAACAACCCTCTTTGAATCAACAATTACACTATGTCAATCTAAAACTATCTTTAATTTCACGCTATACTTATTCAATTGTTGCTATTTTTCACATTAGCATTTTCTATTTAATATTATAAATTCAGCTTCCACCGCTTTGTATTCTGACTAACTGAGGATGGCAGAAGTTTCTGTTGAAACATGTATTATAAACTCAAAGGTTTAGTTGTTTTCTCAAAATTCTTTACTTTTTCTTTGCACATTATTTTCGTCAAACAATCTTTGTCCGAAGCAACCTTCACAATTAAATCACTTTTATTTGAGTTGCTGTCGTAAGGAATGCCAAACTTTTAGGACTTTACTTGACCACAAAAATGTA
>NC_090881.1:4071917-4076917 GCF_036669935.1 Montipora foliosa
TGGTAACAGAACTGTTAAGCTTATATTTTGGAGAACATTTAGTAGAATCTTACTGCAAAAAATCAAAAATTTCTGATACAAATTGGCTGAGATATCTCTTTTCATCATATTTGAACAAAATATGGTGAGTGTATGACGTCATCACCGCACACCGGTGGCTCAGTCGGTTGAGCACCGGGCTGTTACGCGGGAGGTCGTGAGTTCAACTCCGGCCGGACCAACACTCAAGGTCTTTAAATAACTGAGGAGAAAGTGCTGCCTTTGTAATTACATCTGCAAATGGTTAGACTCTCTAGTCTTCTCGGATAAGGACGATAAGCCGGAGGTCCCGTCTCACAACCCTTCAATGTTCACAATCCTGTCGGGACGTAAAAGAACCCGCACACTTGTCGTAAAGAGTAGGGCATGTAGTTCCCGGTGTTGTGGTCTGTCTTCTGTGGGGTATCATGGTTGGGAGGTTAAATGCTCGGAGATATTAGCTACACCAAGCTACTCTAAAAATCCGAGGGTAAATAAAGATATATTATATGATATGATCACTTGGCTAATTTGCATATTTTAAAAACCCGAATATCTCTGGAACGAAAAGAGATATTTGAAAAAAGTAAACAGCATTTTTCTTCTCACGCAGACTACTTGTTCATGTTTCAAAATGGCTTAGATAGGAAAGATGCGATTTTCGTCATGGTACCACTTTAAGCATCATTTGGCACGCACTCACAAAATATCTTGGTCCTTCCCCCCATCCCCCCATACCAATGTTGGTAATGTGATGCAAAATACTGTGCAAGCCTTTGGTCACTTTTTAAAACAACATTGGAATGGGGGGAGGGGGGAAAGTAGGAACAATTTACTCTTTACCGCACAGACAAATTGCATGTAGAGCGTCACATTTTCCCAACAAGTTTTGTCCAAGATTGCTGGTCAATTGAAGACCCCTCTATCAACTTCAAAACTTGTTAGTTAGTTAATAGGTAATCACATGTCGTGATTTCCAGTGCAATTTGGAATAAATAATCACTAGTAATTTTTTTCAAAGACGACCAAAACTGCACGAGCCTGTAGGGCTAGTGTAATTTTTAGCCTTTGAAAAAATTTACTCATGATTATTTTATTCTAAATTGCACGAGAAAAATCATGTGATTACAATTAGAATTTAAAAAAATTGTTGTCACAGACTAAAAAACTTATGTAAAAAAGGATGTTTCAGTCAAAGTATTATGACCTTCTTCAGCATAAAATGTCTTACGAATACAAAATGAGTGCTTAAAAAACGGTAGCAACGTCACTTGGGATTGCCAAGGGCCTTGTAAATGTCCGGAATGTAAACTTGTTCATTAATGGAATTAGGTTCACGAATTGAATGCCACGCTTCTAAAAATAGTCTTCTTTCCATAAGTTTTTTAGTCAGTGACAACAAGTTTTTAAATTCTTTTTATCATGCCTGACTACAACTACTGTAACGGTATTTTTACAATGTGATTACTTCTTAATAATTTAATATGAAAAAAATCGAGATGGTTAAGTAGAAGAAACGCACGCATATCACGCAATCAGAGAAAAACTGTGCCATCCAAGGCACACGCTTAATTTGAAAACAAAACATTTCGTTGGTTCTGACCAAAGCGTATTGTTTATTAGCCAATCAAATACTCCAGAATTTTGATGTGTAATTTACACTGTTATTACACTTTTTTTGCACTGCGTTACACTTGAACTGCACTGCTCTCAGACAATCAGAATCGAGTAATTTTTTCATGTATATTATTAAACATGGAATATCAATATTAAGTGATAACTTACAATTCTGCATTACAGTGTATCCTATGTGCAACAAAGCATACAGTTTGTAGGGAAACTGCTAACAATACATTTATTGGCTGAGAGCAATATTGTCGAAATGGGTTTAAAATTCCCTAAAACTAATTGGAAATAATACAGTCATATCCCCCCAGCAAATCAAGATTTATCCAAGAGGGTTATAAAGATAATGACAGAAGTATTAATTTTACATGTAAGAAAAAAAATTATCAGAACAAGTGTTACCCAACGTTTCACTGTCACCCAGACTGTGATGACATCACTTTCAAGTGACAAAAAGAATCTTTAACCTAGTAACTAATTAATATGGTGTGAGCTAGGTTATGGGAACCATTTAACATATATTTTTATAGTGTTGTACTTAACATGTATGCAATGTAAAGTATGTTCAAATTAAACAAAAAGTTTTGTGCGGACAGTGTCCAATTGTGTGTTGAAGCTTGGTAACTTAGACAAACTAGTAATCCATTGCATTTCTTCAATACCAAAAAGTTACTTGTAAGGTCGGCAACAGTTTTAATTAATATATGAATGAAATGATATACATGTATGAAATGAACCATGTACATGTATTGAATTGCAGATATGAAATCAAGTGGAGCTACAGTATAATGATCCTCGCAGTTATGAATGCAATTTTTGCACTTCCTTAGAGAAGTCTGAAAAATTCAGGACCTCACGATGCAGGTGTAACGCTCTAACCAACTGAGCTTAATGAAGCGACTGATGTTGGTTGTTGGTCATTTGTGGGTTCAAGTGTTCCTGTGATGAATGAACCAATGAATGTTCGTGTAATGATATATGAAACAAATCATAATTATGCTGAACTCGTCAAGTGGTGGGGTGGTTTAATGCCACAAACAATACCAGTTTTAATCCAGAACCTAAAAAAATCGTGTTTGGCTTGTTAAAGCAAAGCCTTGCTTGGCATGGAACTGTGAGAAAGTTTAATTATAACTTTACCTTTTTTATACATGACATATGACACCTATTCAAATAACCTAAAAGAGAGCTCCCGGCAAATTATTTTGTCTCAAGTTGTTAATAATATTTAATAATTTTAAATACAAGGTCAAGAAATTTACCGATGATTCAATTTACTTTATTCGCCCTCTTTGATTGTTCACTCAGTTCCTGTGCATGTCAGTATTATAGCTGCCTATTACATGTACATCCTGTTTTGGCTTCTATGTCATATAATTATAATTAGTTGTATTTGCTTTCTTTTTCATTTTATTTGTATCTTCATTTCTTGGTATTTGTGACAAGTGTAATGTAAAATTCTGTTGTGTATTCAATAAAAATAAAGAAATATATGTTGAACTGCAGATATGAAATCAAGTGAGGCTATGATCCTTTAGTGGCTTCATAGCTCAGCTGGTGTAAAGCATCGCACCAGCGGTTTTCATCAATATGTTAATGGAGTGCTGGCTAGTGTAACTGATGTACTCTGCATTGCACAGATCAAATTGATAATCATACTCCACACATTGCTGGTTGACCTTTTTACACCCGGCCTAAACCGGCCAGACTTAGTATTTTACTCTGTCTAAAACAAGACGATTTTACTCATCAATGGGAAACCCCTGGGAGTCAATGGGTTAATTAATTTAAAGGGGGTTTCGGTTCACACAGTTTAACATCTTCACCAATTTTGCACCTTCTGAACACTGGTGTAAGAATGTGATTATTTTTTTACTCAGATAAGATACCGTTCTTCAGTGCTCAACTGCATCAGTACTGGTAAGTATTGTATTTATACACATATTCATTGTTACATGTACCTGCTGGTCTATTTACTGCTGCACTCATTTCTACAATCATCTTGAATCTGATTGTTTTTTGGCTAAAACATTTTAATTTAATTAACAATAATTATATTGATCCAAAATCAATAAATATTACCAATAGTCCAAAACCTTGACATGTACATGTAATATATATGAATTGCACATACTTGAACTGTGGAGAACCAAATGAGTGAAAGATCATCACAGTTTTGTTTCATGCTTTCGGCAGCAAAAGACAGACCTGAACTGAAAAAATTAGGCCTGAATGGGATGTTATAACTGACCTCTGTGATACCGCTGCAGCCGCAACGCTCAGGTCAGGGTTCAAATCCTGTTCAGCCCTGAAATATTCAGGTATATCTTTCACTGCTGCTTAAACAGCAAGCAAAACTGTAATGAACTTAGTCTCTCTTCAGTCTAAAACCATATTGCACACTGAAATGGAGCAACATGATCTTTAATGTTGTTATCTTCTTTTGGATCTTTGGTTCTGGAGTGTTAATTTGCATCCAAGGCAAGAATGATGATAACACCAGGACACTAAATCAATGAACATGCTGAATGTTTGAGAATGAAATGCTCACCAAAGTTGGAATACGAACATTATCTATCCAAAACCTAAAATTCTGCCGTAGCTTGTATCGTGACTGTACTGATAATTATTGGTTATTGTTAATGGTTTAAGTTGTTGTCCTTTGTTATTTATTTTATTTGTTAAAATAATTAGTTGATCGGTTTAACCACGGAATGCGTGTAGCTCCGCCCACCGTGATTAGCCTTTGCTATTTGTGGGCGAAGACAGACTGTACCTTTTTGTATCTGTTTTTTGTTTTTTGATATAAATACAACAACTACATGTACATTAACCCATTGACTCCTGGGGGTTCTTCATTGATGAGTAAAATTGTCTGGCGTTACACAGAGTAAAATATTAAAGTTAATGGCTGGTTTAGGACGGTTTAGGGGTGAATGGGTTAACCCAACACTAGAGAATTACCTAAAGGTGCATGTACTTAATACAATATCATGAGTTCAACAATCAGGTCGCTTCAGGGCAAAGATAACTTGTGAAAGGTCATGAATGTAAAATAAAATTATACAAAAAGCAATGGTACATGTATTAAAATACCCACCATGAATTTCCTTTGAACACAGTGGGGATTTCTGTCCCCTTCCTCTTGATGTTAAGGTTTCTTTCCTAAACAGGATTAAAGACACGTGTTAGTATGTTGTTACTACTTCTCGTATACAAAAACATAGAATAAACAACAGTAGTTGTACTGTCATTATGCCACTGAAAGAGTCACACAAATTTATTTCACCCTTTTCTAATAAGAAGGTGGCTTTCTTAATGACCTAATGATGCTGCTGATGTCCTTTATGGCTTTT
>NC_090881.1:4084417-4096917 GCF_036669935.1 Montipora foliosa
CTCACTGTCCCACTACACCCTCGAGAATATTGCCCAGAACATAGTTAGTAGAGGAGACCCAATCACCGAGTTGGAGGGAATTTTCGGATTCAAAACTGGTGAGAATTCAGAACTGGTGAGAAGAATGGAGAAGAAAGGATGTCTTCCACGCTCAAATGAGAAATGGTACGTATCCTTTTTTTTGTTTTACGAGAGGCAAATCAGTGCAATGCAACAAGGTACAGGAAATAAATCAGCTCTGGTAATTCTTTTTCGCGACATGCGAGCTTTTTGTCAAATTTGTCGATTCCTTTCTCTGCAGTTCTTTCTGAAGTAGAACTGAATGTGAGAGGATAGATCTAGAGCAGGAATCCAAAAATTAAAGGATGAACTGGTGTGAAATTGGGGACCTTAAGCAAGGAAGACGACGACGGCTACGAGAACCTTGTCTAAAAATATTATTTCCCGTTACTGTAATAATTTTGCGATTACTCCAAGTTGCTCGGCAAGGAAATTGTGAATACACAATCCAAGAATAAAATTGATGAGAACGGTGTGGACATTTAAAGAGAAAATTGAAAATTCATCGTAATTTGCCCTCGTCCTCCACATGACCTCAAATTTGATCATTTAACGTAGTAGCCGAGATGAGAACGGCAAAGAAATGTATCAAAATGTAAAACGCACGTGCAATACTACTGTTTTTGCCCACTAAATATGCAAATTTGTGGCGTTCTCGTAGCCGTCGTCGTTGTCCTTGCTTAAGGTCCCTATTATTTTAGATCATATGAACGTCCTTCCTTCGCGGCCTTAGCTTTACGTTAGCACCAGGCGTCACGTAACAAAAGTTAATGCGACAGCAAAAAAAGTGAAGCAACTTGAGATGCCCTGACATGGATCGCCGAATATAGTGCTTTTTTTTTGTCGAAATATAAAGAAAATGAGTTGTCAAAGGGTTTTATGTCTTTGCCCTTACGATGTTTGGTTTAAATTTACGTAGCAAGGCAAAAATATCACACCTAAATTTCTCTTGAATCCTTTGCTACATGTAGGTTGAATTTAGAACAAGAACTCGCCTTGCGAGTCGTGCAGTCTGGCCACAATGCCCTGATCACTGGAAAAGCTGGCACTGGAAAGTCATTTTTGGTGCAGGAAATTTTTAAAAGCCTCGTTAGATCTGGCAAACATGTGAGAATTGTTTGTTCCAGTGGGATTGCGTGTACAGTTTATACGGAGACAAACGCGTCCACTGTTCATTCATTTTACCGCCTAAGAACTGCAGAACTACAGTGGAAGCAGCTCGTCGAACGATCCTCCAGGGATTCCCAAGTAGTCCAAAACATCCAGAGACTGGACTGTCTTATCTGGGATGAGGTTTCCATGTCTAGCAGGCGAATGTTAGAGCTAGCTAATTTGATACATCTTTATGTAAGTGAGGCATTGCACAATCCTATGCCATTTGATGGAATACAACTCGTTTTGGTGGGGGATTTTCAGCAGCTTAGGCCAGTACCGAGTTTGTTTGATAAAGGCCAGTTCATCTTTCAATCTCCAATTTTCCAGCAAGCCTTTCCACATCGATTCAAACTTACTCAATCCATGCGTCAGGATGAATCTGAAAAGGAGTTTCTGGCTTGCCTGGATGAATTGAGAGCCGGAACTTGCAGTACAGAATCCGATATTTTCATACAAGGTTTAAAGAGGGAGCTGTCCGAAGAATTGGAGGAAGAAGCGACTCACATATTTTTTCGGAAGGTACCGACTCGGGTGTTTAACTTTACCAAACTAAGCCAACTCGCAACTGAAGAAAACCGGTTTGCAGCTGTTGACAGTGGAAACACAGATAATATTGATTGCGCTGCAGAAGAGATCTTGGTCCTCAAGCCTGGTTGCAAAGTAATGTTGATCTGGAACAAAAGTGATGAATTAAGAAATGGAAGTCCTGGAATTTATGTTGCAAAGAATGGAAGTTTTATTGAAGTAGAGTTTGCCATGGTAGGAATGGTGAAGCTGAAAAGAGAAACCTGGGAGAATAGGGGGAAACATGGTGAAGTTGTCGGGACCCGTACTCAATTTCCTGTGATTCTAATGTATGCCACCACCTGCCATAAAGTTCAGGGTTTGACATTTAAATCTGTTGTTGTACACTGTTCTAAAGAGTTCACACCAGGCCTTCTATATGTTGCTTTCACCCGAGTCAAAAGTTCTCAGCATCTACGGGTCTTAAACTTTCACCGGCGTCAACTTATACCACCTCTACAGGAATGTATTAATATCTCTGACGCAAATCAAGAGGAGATGAATGTGACTTTAGCTGCTGAAGGCGACTTCAGCTGCTGCAGACACAAAATTCTTCCAGCCCAAAGCCTTGAGGTTAATGAAGACAGAAATGAGGATTCTGAAGCAGCCAGAGATCATGTAATGGATGAGCTGAATGAGAAAACGGAACAAATTGTGACATCCTTTTTTGAAAGGGGAGAACCTGATGAACTGATGCTGGACTTAGAGACTGTTTATGCTGTTTTGGCAGACGAAAGTTCTCACGATTTTTTACGCACCCCTCCTGACGGCTTTAGTGTGAGGGCTATGTTGGAGTCAATGAAGGTCGCCGAGCCTCTTAGTGAGTATGCTGGCATCAAAAACCGATTGCTTGACGAAGTTTTAAAGAATAATGAAACTTTAGATGTTTTTGGCAAGGTGTTGTGGTGCAGAGCATGCCAAATAATCCTAGAAGAGTCCCTGCTGGCTGATGATTCGCGTGTTCAAATCTCTTCAAAGCAGTGGTCTCTAGACACTAGAGATTTGTATATGATGCTAAGCAGATCTGCAAATTTCTTGTCCGTCTTGAAGTTATTCTTTGGCATCACTGAAATGTCAGATATTCAGGTTGCAGTTGGCAATGAGCTAATGATTTCTGTGTATGGAGAAGTAGTTGAGAAAATTGCCGAGAGGGTGAAGAATGTAGAAATGGCAAATCCTGTGGTAATCAATGTCAAGGAAATACCTGTTGAAGGGAAGGCGAAAATCCGACATGTTGGTGCTTGGGCTGTTTCTAAAGTGTTTCATGCGAAATTGAAATATGTCAAATTGCATATGACATCTCAGGTTCAAACAACCCAGGTTTTAGTAAGGGAGTCTCTAGCAATGAGTGGTCTGCTTGAGGAATATGTAATCGCAAACTTTGCGCAGCTGCAACAGACATCAAAACACCAAGACACATTGATGGTCACAGAAGAGAGACAGTATAGGTCCAGGGGTTTGATTCATATAGAGGATGCTGCTTATGAATTTTTCCTTGAACTTGAGCAGATGAGAGTTGACAATCTCAATGAAAGCAAGCTGCGTGCTAGACATCAAAACCTGGTTGATGATGCTATGGAGGCTGTTAAAAGTTCAAAAGAACTGAGAATGAAATGGAGGGCTTGCTTCCCTGCTCATGAGGAGATAGGCCAGGTATGTTTGTAATAATAATAATACTGCAAAATCCAGATTTCAGCTTTAATATTTAAATCATTAGCAATTGGTTAATTTAATTCTCTGGAAACCACCTCAAATCGAAAAAGGGCATCACCTTGTAAGATACTGGGTGAGACATGGAATTCTGAATCTTGATCATTTTCAAACAAATATCCTACCGATTGGGGAACTCCATAAATTGGTGTTTAAGTTTCTGCACATTTCTCCATTTATATATCTAATGAATATTGTCATTTCATGAGCAGTTGACATTATTCAATATAAAGTGATTTATGTTACAAAAATGTTAAGGTAATTTACACTTTCATTTCAAAATATCATTTCTCTTGCAGAAGGCTTTGGATGACCTGTATGATGAAATCACAAACAGATACATGTTGGCTGGTGCTGGGCAGTACTTAAGAGATTTTCGCCTTGCCCACAGGTATTGCTTTTTCATGCACAGTATTATAACTCATAATCTGCAGACTTCAAATGGTTACAACAGGGATAGGGACTGGATATTTCTTCAAATCAGTTATTCTACGGCTTAATAACTATAATCATTTCTGTCATTCTTAATGTAACTTTTGATGGGGCCGGGTTGGTCAACGGTAGAAAGTGTCTCATTTTTTTACCAACCAGTGACTTTGATTTGAATTCATTCAGGATTGGAGAAAACTGAACATATATCTTTTAGGATTTTCTGCCCTGAATTGAGGATTTTCCAGCGATGAGCAATTTGCTTACCTTCCCTGTAATAATACCATTTCCTTTCCTGCAACAATACCATTCCCTTCCTAGGATTTCTGTAAGTTTCACTTGGACCATTAGTTTTATCTGTTGATGCCATGGAGCTTTTTGGGATAGCATTTAAAGGAGATAATTAGTTCTTTGAGAAATATCAATAAACAAATTAATTCTGTATATCACTTAAATCTTGATTTACCTCTTTACTTATTACTATATACATCTGTTCTTAAATTAACTGAACAGACTGAAGAAGAGTGCCGAGCACAGAAAGAAAGTTCTGGAAAGGAAAACTGCTTTGGAAGTGAAGAAAACATTAGTTCCCTTTTCTGAAATTGCCGCAGATCACAGTCATGGAAAGGTGACAAGCCACCAGCGGTTGCTCTTATACATAGAGAAGTATGGTGAGTCTACATTTGTGAAAATGTATACCAAAGCACAACTGCACAAGCTTTGCCTGGCCTACAGTATCCAATTTCACACCAGAGAATGCAAGGCACATGTTGGCAAACGTCTTATTCCTGTCATGAAACAAAGTACTTCTATGGTTTGTCCATTCTACCTTGACAATTTACGGACCGAGGCAAATGTTGATGAGGTAAACCAGAGAGTTTCCATCAGAATTATCAGGTTAAGGTAATTTTTTCAGTAGTTGTAGTTTCAGTGTAACAACTTCAACAGCTGCTATCAAACTTACTACATACCACAGCAAAACAAGGTCACACTTACAGCAGAGTGGTCTTTCCTACTTTAAGTCTATTTACATTTACACTGGGAAAAAATGATGAGTCTGTGGCCTATGGCCTGGTTGAGTTTGTTACACTGTGAGTTAAGTATCCATGGTGATGTTACATACTGAGGTTTTCTTATTCTCCTCCCTATGTAGAGGTACTGATTTATTTAACTCTTCATTTTCAAACTTAATGCCCCAGCATTGCTTTTTCTGCTAATTGTTGTCTGTCCATATCTAATGGTGTTTTGGCATGTCTCCTGGAGTCGCCATGTAGGATTGTTATTTTGCCCATTACATGCTCTGACTTGACAGAAGTGGTTCTCAACCAAATCCTGATTTATTATGGCTGGCTTTATGATGGCATTGGGAAAAGCTTTAAGTTTGATTGATACTAGAGATTGAAATCCAAGGATCATGGAGTTTAGATCAAAGAAAAGTTTGGACGATATGAATTTTTTGCCATCAGTACCAGCTGATGACTTCCACTTGATCAAAAAATCCAAGAATTGGCTCAGATCTTTCAGTCTGCTGTCTTGTATACTTTGTATGCCAATTTTATCTTGGAAAAGTTGAATAATTTTCGATGAATGGTTTAGGAGAGTGATAGTTGCATCAATGCTGCTACCATCTTGTCCCTTTGTTGCAAGGTGAACTTTGTATGCCTGAAATAGTCAGAAACACTAGTTCATACATGAATTCTGTTTGGCTTATTGGAGTTTCACAAGTGACCATATGAGCTGCAATTTCAAAATCCAGCTTTTGATAAGTCATGTTGCTAAACAATATATGTAACAAAATGAACAAGAATGTCCATGAATGTCAATGGTTTAAACCGTCCATTACCTCATTTAAGTTGCTAAGTTATTAATTGAAATGCTGCATATTGATATATTTGACAGAGAAATACCTTCATTAGGCTTAGCATATTTTTGTCCAGAACGTCTTCTGCCAGGTGATTTCTCATTTTTGAGGAAGGGTTCAATTCAAAGTGCTCTGCCGTCAGCTTCTCATGGTATGACATTGTAAACTCTCCCTGGTCAAAGTTAAAGGCATTGACCAAATGCTCCCAAAGAATGCTCTTCTCCCCATATTGCAGATGTTTGTTTCCATCGAGGGAGCTCTTCAAGACATTATTCCTGAGCTTTTTAACATTGTGCTGAGGAGGTAATGAAAATTGTTTTTGGATCTGCAATCAATAATTCATTTTAATTGGTAAAATTCATTTTTGCTATGGATGTGCAAGTTATATTAGTTTTATTCTTAAAGTTATGTATAATATTATAAAATATGATATTTCCATGCAGTACCCATTCTGAGTCATAGCTAGAGTGTCCTGCGCCCTTTTTGTTAATACATGAAATAAACCATAGCATGGTTTAATAATCCATTCATCTTGCTATTTTAGTATACACAACAGGTTACTCATAATAAGACAAGTCATGCATATATGTCACATAGGAATAAAATCTGGGTTTACTCTTATAAAGAAAACAGAGATTACCTTTGGGTCCATAAGGAAGACCATAGGGCACTTGCCATTGAAGATGTTGTGACATGTAAAATGCCTTTGCACAGCCTCGTTGTCATCCACAAAATGCAGCTTTATGAACTGTCGATTTACCTCAGCTCCATCTAAGATGCAGTAGTACACTCTTGTTTCATATTATGAAATGATAATAAAAGAGGAAATCACTCTGTTAGTTCATTTATGGATATACAAAAAGTGTTTCATTAATTTAAGTATTTAGCTGCATAGGTCATGTACAGAAAAGAAACAGAATATTATAACCTATAAATTAAATACATTTTTTGTCTTCAGAGTTTTCCAATATGCACATCAGTGTCCATAATGTAAATAATAATTATTAGTTTTAATGATACAGAAGGACTGTGGCTTCTTGTTTTAAGACAAAAGTAATTTTTTTACTTGTAATTTGCAATTTGTTCAGTCATTTCCTAATTTAATAATTACATTGTAAAAGAAAAGTTGGTTACATTTGGGATAGTTCCCATGATATTAGGTTTTAAAAAGTTACAGTTGTTCAATTTGTGAAGAAAAAAAGCAATATAATATCATCGTTTTACTTGAATCCTGTTTCCAGCATTTTCCTGACACCTTCCCAGAATATAAAAAACAAGGAACTCGCAGTGCATCCACTTGAAGGGAACTGGGCTATTGGAAACCTGAAGCCATTGTCTCCTAAAAAAATGAACTGAAGGACATGTGATGCTAGTACAGGACCATTTGTCTCTGTTCCTAAAAAAAAACAGGAGAAACATAGCCTTAATTAGAACCAAACCACCCAAAAAGTTGGGCTATTTGTTTCTGGTTCTAGTTCATTTGGAATTGTCTTTTTATAATGCAATATTGACAGTGACCTTTAACAGTGCAGTGCCAGGGACGATTTTGTTATTTATACAAATTTGCAAGGAACTCTGTATTGTTGAACAAGACATTCCTGTTGAAAATTTATCGTGAAATTGTGAGATGCTTTTATGGCTAGGTGTGGTAAAAGTTATTACCTGGCCCAACATAATGATATGACTAGTGTGATGCAAAAATTATATGTAGACCTTGCCCCAGAAGGGATCTTTCCTTAGTGAACCCCCCCCCCCCTCCCTTCCTGCCCGGGCTGGAAATTTCAGGCAAACTCAATATAAATTTACTTTTTTGTGGGGCCTTTTTAAACCCACCACCCCAGGAATCTCTAATCCCTTCTGTGGAGGGAGTATGGATGTTTTTTGGAACAACATCATTTAGTTCTAAATTCAATGGAATCTCTTTTTTTTCTGACTATGATAATAAAACACAAAAAAAGAAAAAAAAAAGAAAGGAAGGAAAAAATAGAATGGTTAATTTTGAATTAAACAGCTTAAATTATCCATAATTTATAGGTCTGCAAGGGCCTTCACCCTGAATGTTCAACGCTTAAAAATAATTTTCTATGGCTTCAATTTTTGGCATTCATAATTTTAGGTATTCATAATTACCTGAAAGGATTTCCATATTATCATGAATTTTCCCCAGGTCCACAAATCCTACAAGCTTGTGTTTCCCTCCTGTTACAACCATTTCTACATCTTCCTGTTATTATAGATTAGTAGAGCACCAATTTTAATAGCAAAGTCTTTATAACCTGATGCCCTTAATATGTATAAACCTTTCACCTCTGGGTGTGTCTCCAACATCTAGACTATTATTCTTATATGTGTTTGCTTGACAAAAATTGACAAAAAGGAAAGTGCCCTAGCAGTAGTTGTCACTTTTTTACAACAAACATAAAGAGATTAATATTATTACGCCATGAATAAAATATGCATTTCAATACCAGGAAGAAGATTTTTTTGTATTTAGTTAGGGAATACAAATGAGTTAAGCAGTTGGTGGCCATTTTTCAGATGTTAAACCCCCGGGGGGTTACTCCCTTATAAGGGCTTAATGGGGACGTGCGGCCAGCCAGGGTATGTTTTTCGGGATTTTGTCTTGAACAGGGTATCGAATTTATCATTTTTTGTCTTAATCAGGGTATCGATTTATCAATTTTTGTCTTAAACTGGGTTAAATGTCTTAAACAGGGTATCAAAAATCGGAATTCTGTCTTAAAATGGGTAGGAAAATCAGCGATATTTGTCTTAAACACAGGGTCAGGGTATGAGGGGCCGCGCCGCACCTCCCCAACCAGGGATACATCGAGTACCCCCCCCCCCCCCCCAGGGTTAAACCATGTAAACCCCAGCTTTGCAATATTTTAAGTTACTTGTATCTTCATTTCATCAAGAACAAAGCCACCCCAATAGTCCTGTTCTTTCTGGTTTGCTTTCTTTGCTTCCTGAAGGCACCATTTTAAAAGATTTGCATCCCACCCTGGCTTCTGCTCCACTTTATTCTTGTGACATCTGTCAGATATTAACACATAAAAGAAATTAGTGAACAAGAAAAAAAAAAACACACCAATTACAATTACCCTGTAAATAAGATTCCAATTAAAACATGTACACACCTGATAGTTCGATTACTTGGCAGATATATGACTTGCCGAAGTGAGTCTAGCACATGAGGGTTTTTAACATACAACTCTATACACAGTTTCATAATCCTACCAAAAGAAGTAGAAGATATGCATCAAAGAGAGACCCAAGTGCAAGACTACATAAAACAATAATTATATTACCATGTGTATCTATGTGGTTATTATTATTTGCTGATCAGTAAAATTAGTACTGCTCAGACTCCTCGAAGCAAGGAGCCCAAAAGTGTGACCTGCCATAATTAACTCACCTTCTTTCATGACATTAACCAATCAGAAGTCATGGACAGTTTCCAGCTGACTTTTGATTGGATTAAATCTGCATAAAATAATTTGAATGAATCAAAAGGCGGTAACACTTTTGAGCTCCTTGCTGTAACATAGTGTGCACTCACTTTGGATGCCATCTGTACTGGTGTTTTGATTTGGTTTGCAAGATCTTTTTTTGCTCATCCCAAAATAAAAGCATATCTTCTGGCACCTCGTCTTTATTCACATGTCTCATAATTTCCACCATATCATGGTGATCTTCTTCCTCCAGTTCTAGCATTTGGCTTCGAATTCTTTCTCTTTGTCTTTGTTCTGATAGGCGTCTCTGCTCTTCTCTTTCTAGTTTTTCTAGGATCTGCTCCCTAGTCATATATCGGTGATTTGCAGTTGGGGGTAGTGGCTTATCCGTGGCCAACATCCTCCTACCGATTTTTCTGTCAAGGCGTTTTTTCTCCTCTGAACATTTGCTGCAACGTATCCCCGCAGAATTGGTCAGAATTTCGCACCGAATAGAGAATGCTCTTTCTTCTGAGATGTTGTAGTCTTCTGTTATAATATGGTGTTTGGCTATGCGTTCATCGGCAAACTCAAAATCCGTCTGAAAACCATGGCAAACAAAACTCGAATCCAGAAATTTCATCCACAATAATGCCTTCTTTTTCGTTGTACAATTACCAAAATTACTGTCAAGGGTACACACTACCTCTTTTGGCACTTCTCTTTCATGGTACTTGATCTTTGTTTCTGTGCAATTTTCATCCTCTTTTTTTGTGAAGCAAATCTCACTTACGACCAGCTGGTTATTGTATCGCACTTTTTCAAAGCGGGCGAAGCTGACAGACGTGTTGGTTGATTTTACGACGTTCCACGCACCTAAATCCATCTTTTTTGCTTGGAGAACAAGGGTTTTCCATTCGTCTGTTGGACTTGTCGTTTCTCCTGATGACTGCTGACTGACATGCTTCAGCCCTCTGTAGGCCCAAACTTTCTTTTTATTGACACGCATTCGGGTAGGCTTCCTAACAAATACCTCTTCGACGGCTCGTCTAATTAACCTTGGGGTAATTTCACCACCTTCACTGATTGGGCTATTCCCCTTTTCCCGAGAAGCGTGTGCGAATATATCATCGGCGGTTGTGATGAAACTATCCTCAACAGTTTCGTAATTCAAGAGTATCCTACAATCATGATAGATCGGAAAACGGCATGAGATTAGAAACAGAAGACGTTCGGCTTAAAAAAGTTCGAACTCAGGTCTCAAAAATGTATACTCACCAGGCTTTAACTGCAGCGTACAAAGATATAGCAACTCGATTCTTCTTCCTTGAAGGTCTCACCACATCGTGGTCATCGAGAGACCTTTTTAAACTCTTAGACAACGACATATTTTAACCAGAATTTTCGTGTAGCAGGCAAAACCCGTCAATTCAATTTGTAGTTAGAAAACTCCCTCCAACTCGGTGATTGTGTCCCCTCTCTACTAACTATGTTCTGGGCAATATTCTCGAGGGTGTAGTGGGAGAGTGAGTTTTGTTTTGAGCAATTTGGGACTCCCCTCCCTCGAGGGAGACTTATTATACTCGTCACCAGGCGTCCCGAGTTCAGTGCCATTTTGAATTGGACACTTGGTGAGTACCACGCTTTCTGGCCGCCATTTTAGCAGGTTAACTTACAAGTTTTACGGAGTCTGGTGGCTTCGCGTTGCTACCTGGAGACGCTTCAGTGGATTCATGGTTTAGAGAAATTCCTATTCCACGAACCTGGCGTGTTTATTAAGCGACTGGATTTGATTTTCGCGGAAAAAATCGTGCTTGTTTTGGATCGATCGGAGTCCATAAGCCGGCTTCCGTCTCCTACCTTGTCACTATATTATGAAGGAAGGTGAACGGGGACCATTTTCCCCGACACGTCGTGTACGTATTAAAGACAACAACAGCTCACCACATGGTAAGTTTCATCGATTTTTATTACCATTTTCTAGCAAATTTTCAGACCTAAACTTCGCCTCATATGTTCTTTATATTTTAATACCTACGTGACGCACACAGTGAGCCTGGGTTACCTGTGATATAAGGTTTTATGGCGAACGTCAGCACTTGGAAGAGAAATATTCATTTTCTCCCCTTAATATGATTAACCGCCGTGCATAACGGTTTCATTCCTGAGGATCTGCCACACCTTTGGCATATTAAAAGTTTGGAATTGTCGCGAAGTGATTGCATTAACGCAAATTTATGTCTTTAGATGACGTTCGCGTTGCCGTTCCCGTCGTCGCTGTTAAAGCTCTCTAATATTGTTTTGATGACTTGTGAAAATAAGACCAATTAAAGTGCTTGATGAAGGTGCGATTCGAGTGGGCTCATCAATTTATTGTTTTAATTAAACCATACATTTCGGTAATGCTCAAGAAAGCCCTTGTAAGAATATTATCACTTGATAGTAAATTACAATTCAAGTCACCTATAAGATAATGTTCAACATGTTCAGAATCTAGTCTTCCTAACAAAGTATCAAGATGCGGAAAAAGAGCAGGAGATGAGTTGGGCGGTTTGTACCAGGAAGAGATTACAAAAGGTTTTGAGTTAGGCTTACGAATTTCAATAGATAAGATTTCCAGGAGCTGATTATCCAAATCCTTGCGGACAACGTAATTTATGTCCGAACGAATATAAAAGCAAACACCCCCACCAAATCTATGATTAACAGTCCTGTCACAACGGATCACATCGTAGCCCTCAACCTTTGCGTCCTGGTCAGAAATATTCCGGTCTGGTCTTGCCTCATTGATAGCCAGCAAATCAATACAGTTATAATTTAACAGAATACAACGTTCATCTAAATTTTTCAGTAGACTTGTGATATTTAAGCTAGCCGTTTAAAACTCGCGGCCCTTAGGGGTTATAGATTCTGGATTGAACTGGGAACTAGGTGGGGTGAGGATAAAATCGCAGATAAAGAATGAGAATTAAATGAATGGACGATATGATTAACTAAAATACTTGCTAAAATGGCAGTACCCTTCTTGTTAAGATGAAGCTTCAGATTGTTTCTGCACGATTCATCAATGTTTGGGTGCTTAATAAAATCCCAGTTTCTTTAGTGATAAAATGTTTGCAAGGCACTGTGACATTGAGCTGTGGAAATGGGCCATACAAGACTGTCTGTATTAAGATAATGATTATTATGATTATGATTATGATTATTTCAGCATAAGCTTACTTTCCGCTTTTCTTTACGATAAAACCCGCGTATTCTTTAATTGCAATCGAGGGTCGTAAGACCAT
>NC_090881.1:4101917-4114417 GCF_036669935.1 Montipora foliosa
AGGCAGTTTACATGGTGCTAGGATCATCCTAGCGCTAGGATCATCCCACCTCTCAGATAGGATGATCCTAGCGGTAGGATGATCCTAGCACTGGGGCCAAATACAACCCTTCACATGTAAACTGAAAGCTGAAAACATACCGCGCTCGGATGATCCTAGTGCTAGGATGATCCCAGCGCTAGGATCATCCTCTTTCCATGTAAACGGGCCCTTAGGAAGCTTACTTGATATCATCGATAATAGTTCACCAAAGGGTTTCTCCCGACAAAATATGAAGAAATCCGATATTTCACTTTAATTTGTCCGCGAATTCTCGATATTTACAGTTAGCTGCTCTTAAATGCCTTCGCAAGAGTGGCGTATTGAAGAGGAATATCGCAAGGAATGGTTAGTGATCATAACACGAATTCCATTGCCACAGAGAGAGAACTCGTGGCAAAACTAAATGAGTCAAAAATTGGCGAGAGGACTGGCAATCAAGGAGTGAACTGGGTTTTTAAACCTCCTTTAGCACCCCATTTTGTTGAAGAGCATGAGATAATGATCAAAGCAGCTAACAAAGCGGACGAGCAGCTAATTAATATTATTACTTTTATTGGGGCAGAATCTCTTAGCAACTCCAGACCGATAACGTACCAGACCGCCAATCCAAATGATGATACCCCCTAACACCTAACCATTTCCTACACTGCCAACTAGGTAGCAAATTTGCGCCCGATTCCGTAGACGAGTGGACGAGACGGCAGTGGTGTTGAAAGGACTGTTTAACACATCAATACATGGTGGCTAGACATAGTGGCGAATCTGGGTGGCGATTTTGGCAAATTCTTGTCAACTCGCCAAATGTATGTAAATTAGTTCAGTACGCGGTAGCCAGCCTGTCGACAAATCTTGCGAATTAGTATGGGAGCATCTGTAATCCCGTGGCAATTGTCTGATGCAAAAAAAGCCGCCTATCTAAATGTGTTAAGGGGGCCCTAAGGAACATGTGAAATGTTGTCGGCAATTTTGTAACTTCCACCGACGGCTTTTACGGTTAAAAGTGTGACCCTCAGAGTTCAACATGGAAACGAGGCTTGACCTTCAACTCCTTTGTTACCATCGTCAATGGTGGCGAATTTTCCACAAAAATTGTCATCCTTTTAATTGGGGTCTATCTGACACGCAACAGTAATAGAACGGATACCGTGACCACGCTAACGTGAAATCGAGGCTGGAACACGTAATGCCTTGTAGCAATTGGTTATGACGACAGATTGTCCCAATCAGCCAAAAGCAATTTTATCACAACTCCCTGACAAATATAAAAAGGTATCCTATTCATCTCCCTCGTCTTCCTCCTCCTCCTCCTCTTCATCATCATCGTCGTCGTCATGATCATCATGAACATTATCAACATCAGATGACTCACGGTCATCATCATCGGCATCATTATCACAGGTTCCATCATGTTCAGCACCATTGAGCTGCAAACATTGGTACATTTAGGTCCCACTTTGCGACTTTGACATCTATCAGGGGAACAGAGCAGCTTGGGGCAATCCCTGTACAGCAACCCATAGAGATATGGAGTATAGACGTACAGCTGTACCTTGAGAGAAACCATTAGCAGGCTGATACAAAATGGTTGCTGCATGCTGTTGATGGTACAAACTCGGGGGCCACTACTACCAACATCATGAAACCTGACAACGACATGCACGAGTAGTGTCCCTTAGGCAATTCCCAGAAATAATAATAGCTTTATTAATTAATCCATCATTAAATTAAAAAGAAAACATGAATTTACGATAATAAAATTAAAACATGAAAAATATAAGA
This sequence comes from Montipora foliosa, assembly GCF_036669935.1. Taxonomy (NCBI): domain Eukaryota; kingdom Metazoa; phylum Cnidaria; class Anthozoa; order Scleractinia; family Acroporidae; genus Montipora; species Montipora foliosa. Next base: position 4,103,739 of record NC_090881.1, read on the forward strand.
GGTAATGTACGGTTTCAAGTGAAGCTATCATTCTCGCAGTTATGAACGCAATTTTTGCAATTGCGTAAAGAAGCCCGAAAAGTTCAGGACTACAACGGGGTTTGAACCCGTGACCTCGCGATACCAGTGCGACGCCACTGACGTTAGGAACTGGTCATTTGAGGGTTCGAATGTTCCCGTGAGGAATGAATCAGCGATGATATATCACTTCATCGTTGATTCATTCCTCACGGTAACATTGGAACCCACAAATGACCAGCTCCCAAATTAAGAAATGAGTACAAATTTCAAATTAAACAAGAACAACAAGGGCGGACCATCCCCCCCCCCTCCCTTTTTTTTGTCAAGGCTTTGTTTTTCTTTTGTAAACGTGTGTTGGATGGTACTTCGAGCTTTGTTACTTAAATATATTGTCTTTACTAAACATTATTAATAAGAAAATTTATCGAACGTCGTTCGAGTCAACGGCCCTTACAAACTGGCTTCAAACCTGCTTTAAACCAGTTACAAACGTCGCATTTTATTTCGCAAAAAGACGAGGTAGGCTGGATACGAATGTCTGTTCTACAGTGTGTCTTACAAACAGATGTACCAGTGTAGGTAGGCTTTGTAAAGGAGCAGCAATTGCCAAAACAACGATCCCATTGACACTCGTAAAATCAAGTGAGTAGTAACTGTAGTTACACTTTATCGCCTTGCTGATTGTAAGAAATTTTCTACGCAAGTTACAATGTAAGCAATTTTAGATCTATTTTGCTTTTAGCCGCACTGTGCTACAGAATCCAGATTATACGGTTCTGCAAACTGCCTACTTGAGTTTTAGTCAAAAAGCAAAATGAACGAATAAAATATTAAAGGCCCATCTTCAACCGACAGGCTTTTTAACCGTTGTTTTTGTTTTTGGAAATTCGCATTGCTTATTGTAGCGATCTGATTGGGTGAATTTCCGCTTAGACGGGATTTTCATATATGAAAATTGTTCCATGGCACGCATTGCCTGTTGCTTGAAGGTGGGCCTTTAAAGCAATCAATGCAGCGGCTGCAACTGCACATGTGTCTTAACTCAGCAAGTAACAATTAAACTTAGAGATTTAGTCTTGCTTTAAGTAGAAATTTACTTCAACTGCATGTCCATGGAAGTGATCTACTTAACTTTACGGAAATAAGAAAGCCCACGCAAGTCATTGTTTCTTTGGCAGCCCGAGAAGACAATTAATCACATGTAGTTATGAATTTTCTTATGATTGGTCTGTCCTTGGGACGCATTTCCTTTGTTGAAATTGTTGTTATAAATCTTCTTAGAACCTGCGTTCGAAGCCTACATTTTTAGTCGCAAATGGCCAAATCTCCCAGATAGCATGCAGTAAATATCCGTCTCAAAAAAACTGGAATTTGATATTTTTTCAGGGAAACAATGTTGCCGCGTTTGGCGGGAGGTTGTGCTCTCGCCGCGATCGCTTTGGCAACTGCTAGCATCATAAAGTATTAATTACTTCTTTGACCGCAACCACACCTGTATTTTATTAAATATTTTAGAATTACATCCAGGCATTTGCTAAATTTAAGGGTCCAGAATACACTAGATTGCATCTCAGAGAACTTCAGACTCAAAAATGTTCCCTGTGGAGAATGTGCCCAAACCTGGAGCTCCCTAGAAAAGTGCGCCGTTCCCAGTCCTCAGGGGCCCCTGAACAATGCAATCAATCCCATTTTAGTTTAATTGCCGTTTCGTTCTGAGAATTTGCGAATCACGGTTGTATTCGATTCTATTTAGACAAGAGCAGTAAAATCAACTTCAACTTTCCTAAAAGGAGTCCGTGAACGACTCAGGGCGGTGAAATCAAGTAAAAAATGGATCCTGGCTAAGATCAAATAAAAGGTTCCACAGAAAGAACCAAAATGACAGACTAGAATAACATTTATTGTTTATCTTAGAAGGCTAAGGTTCAAATGCACTTTAATTTTTGACCTGAAAGGGCTCATTACTGTAAAGACTTTATTTAACTCAATCGTGTGAGTCACTTTGTAACTAAGTTGCACACAATTATTTGTCATATTTTGAAAGTGTATTTAGGGCAATATACTTACAGCAACCATAGATTCGTGAGTCCTGAGAAAACGTTTTCTGGGAGTTGACTTATTTTATTTTTATCAAGATATCTAGAAATGAACACAAAATTAAAAATGAGTGCGAAATCTGAATTAAACAAGAACAATAAAATCAATGCCATTAGAGTTTTAATTGCTGTTTCCTTCTCAGCATTCGCTGATCGTCCTTGTCCTCGATTCTACTCAGTAGACAAGAGCAAAAAAATTAATCGAAATTGTACTAAAAAGAATACGTGAACGACTCAGAGCAATGAAATCAAAGAAAAAATGGATAACAGTGGATTTGCTAGTTTTATGGAAAACAATAGGAAAGAACTAAAACAAAATTTAGGATTTCAATGACCTAATGCAGTTTAAACACATCTATTGTTTTCTCGAGCCTTGATGAAGAAAGCTCACTGCATATGAACCATGTGAGCGTTAGCCCTACTAGTGGAAATGGGCCGACAAGCTACAAGATCAGACGGGAGCAGGCCAACGTTTGTAAAAACGTAACTCTTCCTTGTACTTGTACATGTTCATTGCCGTGACTTTAACATCTTCAGTTCCCACGGCCTGCTCCCGTCTGACCTTGTAGCTCAGTCGGTAGAGCAGCGGTGATCTAACCCGAAGGTCGTCTGTTCAATTCCCACCCTGTTCAGAGTTTTTCTCTTTCCTTGTGCGGGCCCATTTCCACTAGTACGGCTAACGCTCACATGGTTCATATGGGGTACAAAACTAGCACGTCTCATTACACTCTAACCAGTTAAGTCTGTTGAAATATTAAGTGCTACACGGCCAACGTTTGTAAAAACGTAACCCTTCCTAGACTTTGTAATCTCAGTTTAGCTTTTATTGCAGTTTGATTCCGAGCAATCACTGATCACGGCTTTACTTATTTCCAATTAGGTCATCGTGGTTTTCCAACGTTCAGCTCACCTGATGAGGCTATTCGTGAGATATGTTTTGGAAGCTAAACGGATGCTTTGTGAACGGTCGGTCAGCGTGGCCCACCGAGAGTAAACCCTCTAAGATTGTCTATTCGGATGCTTCCGATTATGCTTGCAGTTCTTTTGTTGAAAACGAAGGTGAAATAGTTTAGCAAAACTGGTCGCCTGACGAGCGAGAGAAGAGCTCTACTTGGAAAGAATTAAAAGCTATTCAGTTAGCCATCGGACGTTTTGCTCGTGATCTCAAAGGCCAGCAGGTGGCCTGGTTGACTGATATTAAAACGTTGTAACCATGGTAAACGGCGGAAGTCGTGTTTAAGAATCACAGTCTGTAGTTTTAGAGATATTCACTTTGTATGCAACGAATTGCATTTCACTGGAAATGAAATGGATTCCTAGAGACCTAAACGCAGAGGCGGATTGTCTGAGTAGAATCGTAGTATTCGATCATAATACATTAAATTATTTTATTTTTTAGAATGTTGGACGTTAAGTGGGGTCCACATTCCGGGGACAGGTTCGCCAGCAGTTATAACACCAAACTTGCTCGCTGTAGCTCCGGGTTCGATCAGCCTGGAACAGTAGCGGTTGACGCATTTACTCCAGATTGGAAACACGAGAACTATTGGTTATTGCCCCGGGTTTCCCCGATTGTACGAGTTACTAATCATTTGAAACTATGTAAGGCTGAAGGATCAATTGTTTTTCTAGTGTGGAAGTCTTCCTATTTTTAGACAGTCTCGTCTCGAGACGGCAGACATTTGAGTCCCTTTGTGTACAATTTGTTGTGATTACCAAATCAGACATGATATTTCTCTGTGTAGTGAAACTGAAATTTGTTTCATTTCTCGCCTGACGTTAGGTCATAAATTGCTTATTCCAAAAAGGAAAAAAAAGGGAGGTCAACGACTTTGTTTCGGAAAGATAAGAAAAGGGAGAAATGTCTAATTTCAATAGATGGGTCATCATAACGAGATGTAGCCTCATCTGCTCATCCGTCGTAAATCATAAAAATAATGTATTAGAGTGAAGGTTTCCGTGCATAGAAAGTTAGGAATGAGGTTTTTAGATAATTGCATACCGCTAGGGATGTCGTAAACAGTAGAGTTAATCCTCAACGAGAGTTTTCGCAAGGGCTACCCGTTGTAACAACCGGAATTCTGGAATTTTGAAAAAGATAACCTCTTGCATTGTGATTTTTTTTTTTTTTCATTTCATCATATTTTGTGGATTGTAAGAAGAGTAAGTGATTCAAGCTTTAAAAAAAAGGGGGGGTCACCGATGATCTAAACAAGTAAAATCGATGAGATGTTGCAAAGTTCTTGGAAAATTTCGTTTCTCACGTTTTTATGTGACCTGCCGGGGAAGGACTGGAACCCAAGACAGGATCGATTGATGTAAGGTTTTTGTAAAAAAAAAACTTTCTCGAGCACAGCAACGACGTTTTAAGCAGGCGACATCTTTATTTGGTTAGTGTTTTGTATCATATCTCTCAATTGCCGTCATGCTCACTTTTTGGAGTGTGGTTTTGTGAGATATAATTGCTGGCTGTTTCCATGTAAGTCCGCACCATTTAAGTGGATGGGAAGAAAATACAATTCTCCTCTATTTTCACGAAAGTAAAGGAAAAGGACTTCAAAAACATGTATTCATTGTGGATCAAGAAGTTCGTGGATCAAGAACTTCGAAGTTCGTAGCGTAAATAAAAAGCCACGTTAAATTCACGCAAGGTCGCTGACTTAACTAATCTTCGAGTTTTCAAAAGTTTCAGCCACTACTCGATAAGCTACCTTTTCGAGACCTTTTCCAGCTTTCCTCTCACATATATCTCTTTAACGTTTCATGATACATTGAAAATAAATGTGTCTTTTTTACCTTGGCCAGGGTTCCTCATCCGAGATGTTAGGGACCTTTCAAAAGATCTAAGGCGGGGACGGCCGCGAGAACGTCATTTCATATTGTTAGTTTAGCTTTTTAACGTTTTTCACGATTATTCCAGTTTGTTCTACTTCCACAAACTATCCGAACTATCCAGGAACTGAACTGGGAGGAACAGTGTTGAAACTAAGAAAGAAAATCGAAGATTTGCCCTTGTGTGCTCTCGTCTTTTTAAATTAAAACTTGAGATTTAGTCATTTCACGTTGCAGATTGGCAGTGAAAGGAAAGAAATGTACAATACTTTAAAGTGCAGGTGCAAAGCCATTGTTTTGTTCATTAGTGTCTATTGTTTGGTGGCGTTCTCGCTGAGGTTGCCGTCCTAGATCTTAAGGTCCCCAGAATACGGAGCTTACGCAACGACAACAGCGACGGCTACGAGAACCTCACAAATTTGCATATTTAGTGGGCAAAAACAATAGCTTTGCACGCCCTGCACGTGCGTTTCTCACTTTTGTCCATTTCTTTGCCGTCGTCAGCAAAACAACAACTTGAAATTTGAGATTTTATGAAGAACCGTAAGGTCTAGATAGCAGCAACAATATAGATAGTCGTATAAAAATAACAACTTTCTTTAATTTTCCAGACATGTTTCGAAGGTACATCCGTCATCTTCAGGGTTACATATTTTGAAATCGCCGTTGAATTTAAAGCGCGCGCGATCTTACAAAGTTGTCAATATTGCGTATTAAATCAAAACAGAACAAAACAAAAATTTTTAAATGAGTGACGCTTAGTTCCTTACAGGGAGAGAGTCAGGTTAATGTGTTTCACCTGCTGGTTGAGATCGGGCTTCTCCCATTTTATATACATGGATTCCTTAAGCTTCACTTGGTACTTAGTGGCTGCAGAGTCCAGGATCTCAAAGCAATCCGGTGTGCAGGATGCCTTACAAAACTCTGAATTCTGCAGATGTTTAAAAACGTTCGAAGATCTGTCTGAAACTAAGTGCTCGCGCACTCGTGTGGAGAAGTGTCGGCTGGTTTCACCAACATAACAAGCATTACAACTTGCACACGAAATTTTATAGACCACACGCGTGCGAAGCCCTACAGGGACAGCATCTTTCACATTAAAAAGATTCCTGACTTTGAAAGTAGTGAAGACTAACCTTATATCAATAGGTTTACATAACCGATTAGCAAGTTTGCGTACACTCCTCTGTGCCGTGACTGAGAAGTGCCCAACGTAAGGGATTTTAAAGAAAAACTTAGGTGTTTCTTGGGGCTCGATTCCTGAATGAGACTGTGTTTTCCCTCCCTTGACTGCTATCTGAATATATTTAGAAATATATTTGTTGATAAGGTTCTCAGGGAAGATATTCCTCCGCAGAATGACAGACAATTTTTGAAGGTCAGTATGGAACCCCATCCAAGTGTTGTTTATCTTAAAAGTTCTATCAATCAAGGTTTTGATTAACCCCAATTTGTAGGTAAAGGGGCAAAAACTCAGATAACTGGTGAGCAAACCTGTGAAAGTTTTTTTCCGGTAAACGGTGGTTACACTTTGGTGCGGGTCAGTGTTATTGATTAGGGCATCTAGGAAAGGTAGAACATGGTCAGCTTCCCGTTCCATTGTAAAGCGTATATTGGGGTGTTGATTGTTGATGTAATTGAAGAAAAGGGTTGCATCCCGTTCCGAGCGGAAAAGGCAAAATGTATCGTCTACGTAGCGACGATAGAAGAAGACCTCTGAATCCCCGTATTGATCCAACCATATATTCTCATGGTGACCCATAAAGAGATTGGCGAGAACAGGGGCAAGGGGGGACCCCATGGCTACACTATCCACCTGGTCATAGAAGTTACCCTTGAACAGGAAGTGAGTTTCCTTGGTAGCAAACTCAAATAACCTTTTAAGCTCATGTTTACTAAGTTTCAAACCTGGGTTACCCTCAGTTATATACTTGACGGCAAGAAAGAAACACCTAAGTTTTTCTTTAAAATCCCTTACGTTGGGCACTTCTCAGTCACGGCACAGAGGAGTATACGCAAACTTGCTAATCGGTTATGTAAACCTATTGATATAAGGTTAGTCTTCACTACTTTCAAAGTCAGGAATCTTTTTAATGTGAAAGATGCTGTCCCTGTAGGGCTTCGCACGCGTGTGGTCTATAAATTTTCGTGTGCAAGTTGTAATGCTTGTTATGTTGGTGAAACCAGCCGACACTTCTCCACACGAGTGCGCGAACACTTACTTTCAGACAGATCTTCGAACGTTTTCAAACATCTGCAGAATTCAGAGTTTTGTAAGGCATCCTGCACACCGGATTGCTTTGAGATCCTGGACTCTGCAGCCACTAAGTACCAAGTGAAGCTTAAGGAATCCATGTATATAAAATGGGAGAAGCCCGATCTCAACCAGCAGGTGAAACACACTAACCTGACTCTCTCCCTGTAAGGAACTAAGCGTCACTCATTTAAAAATTTTTGTTTTGTTCTGTTTTGATTTAATACGCAATATTGACAACGCAATGTAACGAAGTTTGTAAGATCGCGCGCGCTTTAAATTCAACGGCGATTTCAAAATATGTAACACTGAAGATGACGGATGTACCTTCGAAACATGTCTGGAAAATTAAAGAAAGTTGTTATTTTTATACGACTAATTACCACACCCTTGTCATATTAAATAGGTTGAAATAGTCCCGAAGTGATTACAAAAACGAGAATTTATAGTTTGCGATGACGTTCTCGTTGCTGTCATTGGTGCTTAAGCTCCCTAATATCTTAATTAATGCTGCAAGTAATTCGTAACATATTAAAGTCGCGTCACCTCCGCAGTAAAGCGTGGTTTTCACTAGCGACGCAATCACAAGCCCAAGCACAAGCACAAGCATAAGTAGCTTACGTTAGTGAAAACGAAGTTCGACATAAGCATTGCTCAAATGCTTAGACGCAAAGAATCTGAAACGAGTGCTTTTATTGGCCAGGCGTAGCAAATTTCTTGTGCTTATGCTGCGTTACAGTTTGAATAGCCCATTTCCGAGTTCATGTCTGCCTGCTCTTCAAAGCGAGTCTAAGTGCGAAGTTTTTGTGATGATAATTGGCTCTACTTTACATATGAAAGAAAACTAATTATCATAAGAAAAACTTCGCACTTAGACTCGCTTTAAAGAGGAGGCAGACATGAACTCGGAAATGGCCTATTTAAACCTATTTTTTTGCAAGACATGTTTCGACATACTTATGCCAACTTCAGTTGTGATGAGTTTTACAATTTGAATTTAAACCTATTTATAAGAAAAATACAATGGCTGAATTGATACATTATTCGCATACTTACAAAAACAAATTAAACGGATTAGCTAAGATACTTAGATACTATTGTCGCGACAAAGCAAATTACAACGAACTTTTTCTTTTTCTTTTTTTCATTTTTAACGACTTTGTCGCGACATTATCTAAGTATCTTAGCTAATCCATTTACTTTGTTTTGTAAGTATGCGAATAATGTATCAATTCGTCCATTGTATTTTACTTATAAATAGGTTTAAATTCAAATTGTAAAACTCATCACAAGTATGTCTAAACATGTCTTGCAAAAAAAAATTAAAATGTTGTTTTATTTCTTCAAGTCATTTAAAACTGTGGTGACGTAGATTACGCTTAAAATCATGTAATGATGTAACTGCACGAAGGTCACTTGATAGGTTGTTCCACAACCTTGCTCCGCTGTAAGAGAAATTGTTCTTCAAATAATTGGTGCGGGGCTTCGGAAGAGCCAATTTCTTTTCAGTATTATTAAATCGATATGATGTTATGTCGTTTCGAAACACAAATCTCGAACTCAGATACTCAGGTGTCATCCCATGCAAAGATTTATACATCATAACAGCAGCTGATTCCAATCTTTGATATTTGAGTTTACCCCAACCCATTGCCCGGAACAATTCATCGACATTCAAATCATAATTAGCACATATAAAAACACGGGCGGCACGATTTTGGAGCTTGTGAAGCTTTTCTAGAGGCTGCTGCCACAGTTGCCCCATACAGTACTACAGTAATTAAAATATGGTTGAACTAGGCTGTCATAGATATCAATTAATATATTAAGGGGATATAAGATGTCGTATTCGCTTAATTGCGCCCAATGCAGAACCATTGGCATGGTCAACGGTGGTTTAGCGGCTGTCAACCGCGCCTCTCACCTCTGTGACCCGGGTTCAACCACGGCCTCGGGTCATATGTGGGCTGAGATTCAGTCGATCTCAATCGGACTCAGACGGTTTTTCTCCGTGTTCTCCGGTTTTCTTCCCTCATCAAATCGACTCTCAGTCACTTACATCCGGCTGCTGGCGGATATCCTCGATAGGGATAAGCTCTGGTATCCTTCCCTTTTATTGAATTACATGAATAAAGTTGCCATTACAGTCTTTTTCTTTGCAAATATTCTGTATATCACATTCGCAATTCATGTTTTAGTCAATATGCACATCAAGAGATTCGATGACCTGCTTCACTGGATTTTCATTAATACTGAAAGAAGGAATTTCAGGAAATGTTGATAACTTCTGTCTCGACACAACTAACATGATCTCAGTTTTTGTTAAATTCAAGGTCAGTTTATTGGCTGATAGCCATGTGTACACCCCGTTTAAATCAAAGTTAAAGGGGCAGTGTCATGGATTGTAGTAAAAATCTGGAAAGCTAAGGAAATCTGTTTACCGATGGCAAACAAAAATTAAGGCCCAGATTTTCTTCAAAACGGCTATTTTAGCTCACAGAAACCATTCTTAAGTGTTTGTGGTTACGCGTAACGAAGATTAAAGTGAATGCCAATTTAAAAACGTCAGGCCGACGTTTTCAAGTACTCCCTTTGCATCTTAGATAAATTTCTTAATAACCTAGTGTGGCTCATTTTTCTTTTAAAATTTGATCGATTTTTATCTCACTGCGGTGATCCAGAAGCGACTTAAGAATAAAAAAAACCCCTTAAAATCGATTAGTAAATTTATAGTCAAAATAAAAGGGATACATCCCATCAATATGTTTTAAGTCTGCGCCACTGAAGGCGAGGCTGGTGTCATCTGCATACATTCTAGGTTGTGAAAATACCGACAATTTGGCAGGGTCATTAATATAAAAGTAAAGGTCCTAGAGTTGTTCTCTGGAGACACCACTTTTAACTTATTTTGGAATAGACATAAAGAAGACGAGTTTGAGTGCGATTGCTGAAAAATCTTGCGAACCATTTGTGACAGCAACCGCGTATTCCATAGAATTGCAACGTTGCTAATAAAATATTGTGATCCACGGTGTCGAAAGCTATCTTTAAATCAAGAAAAACAACGGCATTGACAAAAAGCGCGATCAATATTCATGGCCCAACTATCCATAAAGGAAAAGAAAGGAAAGTAAAGGAACTTTATTTGTGTCTATAGTCGTTCTAGCGCGGAAGCACTAATTGGGGACACTGTAAATTGAAATCAACAATTAACACAAATCAAGTCAAATGTTGGTTTTCGGTAGCTTCGACTAACTCAGGGGGTGTTTACATGATACCGGTACGAGTTTCATTCTGGTACGAGTTCATCCCGGTTCTTACTTATTGCTCTGTATTTGTTTACATGATACCGGTGAAAAATCTCATACCAGTACAACTCATACCGGTATGAGTTCATCCCGGTAGTTGTACCGGATCGAAATTCTCATAACGGTATGAAAAGTTATATCTAAACGCTACATTGACTCCCATTCCGG
>NC_090881.1:4116917-4134417 GCF_036669935.1 Montipora foliosa
AGGACACTCTACTCTTGGTGTGCGCACGCACTTTAAACCGACAGAAACTCTCCAGTTCACTGAGTTCATGCACTTTACCTCCCGTCACCCTCTGGGGGTCAGGAAAGGCTTCTTCAAAGGCTAAGCCCCAGAGCTTCTCAGAACTAACACTTCACTGAAACCAATATTTGAAGAAAACAACGCACAATTCTAACAAAGAATACGCTACAGGGGTTATCCACATAAGCCTTGTGAACATGCTCTCATCTAAAGTCAGTTTTAGCAAAAGAATGTCAGCTCTAAAAATAAACAAAAAGCGCGCAAAAAGATCTTGCCGTTTATTACTGAGTATCAGCCATCATGCAGTGCCTCATCTCAAATAGATTTTCTTAAACAACAACTGGGATCTTATACAAAACCAGCTTTTGCTGAGAAATTTTTTAAAATCCTTCCCTTATTTCGTATAGAAAAGGGAGATCTTTGAAAGATGTACCCGTTAGAGCAAAAATCTGAGGGTCTTTCAATTTCCTATCTTGACTAATAGAGCGATTTCACTCACGTGACCAGCAGCCATACTGCATTACTAAAACAAAAGAGAGTATTTGAATAAAAATAGAGATCAATTCCCAAAGGATTAGTTTGGTACACCATCATGGCCGCCATTCCTTTGTTTTGGAACACCAACATGGCTGTCGTGACGTCATGTAAAAACGCTCTATAGGCCTTTTTTCGATATATCAAAATTCAGCTCGAAAGAGAGGTTTAGAGGACAACGACAAAGGAAAGTGTATGATATGCAAATATTTTTCACATTCATTCCAACGTGTTTCTATTGTTTTTTTCCTCACTGCCTCACTATCAAGCTGAATATTTGACATTTCGAAAATGGCCTATAGGATTGCTGTTTTGCCACGTCAGGCGAAGTGACCCATGATGACTGACGTTTTATGACACCAGAAGTGTTTACAGACGGAAGTCAGTTCTGTCGTTAACCAGTTTTATCCGAGACTAGGAGTTAAAGAACTTGCACATGAATGCATTTGTGTGATATATTAAAACGATCATTTATAAACAGCATAACTTGACCTTATTTAAGTCAATCATTTAGTTCTTGATTGAAGGATATGTGAAACATTTTGACGGCTCATATTGGCTTGCTCATTTGAAGGTTGGCGGTAAAATTATTGCGTTTTTGACGGTTAAATATTTGACCATTTGACGCTTGACGGTTAACCTCATTGACACCCTCTTATAAATAAATCATTCCATGATTTCCACACATCACTGGGTCGTGAAATTCTCTCAAATCGTCCCACGGTTGTTTCAAAATGTCGCTTTGAAATTTAGTGAAGTTAAAGTATTTAAATTGCCCATAATTAATTGAGTTAATTTACTTTGAAGGAGCAGGAATTGAAATTTCACGGCATACCTAGACTAAGCTGTGATCGCTTATACCAACGTGAGACACCCCAGAACAGATCACTGGAAAAATCGATAAGTTTACATGCACATGCAAATTTAGATCATAACATGTAAATAGCATGTAAATTACATTGAAAACGCTGTAAATGAAAGTTTACAGGTAAAATGCCCTTTTGCAGATCTTAGAAGATACTGCAAAGAAGATGTAAATATTGCGGACAAAGTATGTAAAAACTATGTAAATTGCGAACACACCAAGGCCATAATCTTGTAAATACCATGTAAATGGCATACACCAGACTTATTCCAACCTGTAAACTCCCTGTAAATATTTCCACTACACTGTAAACATCCTGTGAATCCATGAAACAGACAGGGGTTTGAACCTGTAAAAGCCTTGTAAATCGAAAAAGAGAGACTGGTTTGACCCTGTAAAAACCTTGAAAATTGAAAAAGGGGGACTGGTTTGACCCTGTTAAAAAAAATTGCAGATTATAATTGAAAATGAAGACTTAAGTGACCACGCAAAAACCTGGTTTAAAAAAAATCCCTAGAAACATTTGACAAGGATACCTCCATTGGCATGACTTTTAATGGAAGCAGATTATTTACAACATCAAGGTTTGTTACAGTAAATAGATTTATTATATAAACACCAATGAAATACCAAGTGAGCTTTCGCGCAAAAACATGATATCTTCACACGTGAAGATAACATGTTATTTTCACACGTGAAAATATCACTGTTGCTATGGTTACATATAAAAATCGCGCGTTTCGATGCCTTTCGTGAAATGATTAAGTATTTCATTTGTGTTTATAAAAAGAATATTACATGGCCGCTTGGAGATACGTAATTTCTCTTCTCGTGTTGAAAAATATTTCATTCGTTCGCTGCACTCACTCGACTGAAATACTTTTCATTCGACAGTCGAAGAGAAATTTCGTATCTCCGCGCGGCCATGTAATATCCTCTATATATGAAATACCACATTTTCTTCGCAAAACGATACTCAAATATTATGCTTAGTTTATCAAATATACAATTCTATCAATCGTTCAAATACGAATAAAGTACATCTTAATAATTGAGGTCATCGTTTGATAGTCTTATTTTCACTGATAAAAATGCTCTTCTAACTATAAACAGATAATAAGTAGAGGTAAATTCATTTCAGTATTCAATATGCAAATTTATTCCACTGTTCAGTTCATTGATAAAATACGCTTATAACCTTGATAACCATTAACAAATAACAATTTCATTTAAATTCATTTCATTGTTCATTAATTCTTGATAAACATTAATAAATAATGACTATGGGTAAATTCATTTTAATGCCAATGCAATGGCACAAAACAACAGCCTTAATAATTTATTCGATTTCAAAACTTGATTAAATGACATTGGATCTTTACTTAAACATCATTATTACCCTTTCTTTGGGTCGTCATAGTAGCAGACAAATAAAGACTTCAAAGAAAACGACAAAACCTTTCAGTTTATAGTTAGCTCTTATTAACCGAGCTTATAGTTAGTCTGTATGGGAGAATCTTGACCGAGGTCGCGAGTATATAACAATTTAATTCATTTAATGTAACTGGTTTGTACTAACTGACATTTTGCTTGCGAACGGCGATGAGTGGCGATGAGCTGAACTTAATTCTGTCAAAGTTTGCTCGTCATCCTCTCTTTTGTCATCATGCTGTTTTGCACTTCCATAAATAAATATTGGTAGAAGAAAATACTCAATATTTTTGCATGTTAGTTTGCATCTTTTCACCGCAAAACATTACCGGTCTAGATACCGGTCTAGATGGGAAAATCTAGACCGCGGTCAATATCGATTTTAGCCAATCAAATTCGTGAATTTTGTAGTTCCCAGTCCTCGTGAGACAGAGCCATAAAATAATACATGTTTCAAAAGAAACTTCTGCCATCTTCTGAGTTAGTCAGAATACAAACATCAAACACCTGCAGAATTTTGAACATTGTCACGCCTCATAATCAGCAAATTGTTTTCGCATTTTAGATCACGTCTCCACCAGTTTTCAACTCAAGTTAAAAGAGGCTATTTGTATTTAGAGAAACAACCCTCTTTGAATCAACGATTACACTATGTCAATCTAAATCTATCTTTAATTTCACGCTATACTTCATTCAGTTGTTACTATATTTACACATTATCATTTTCTATTTATTATAAATTCAGCTTCCATCGTTTTGTATTCTGACTAACTGATGGCAGACGTTTCTATTGAAACATGTATTATAAACTCAAAGGTTTAGTTGTTTTCTTAAAATTCTTTCCTTTTTCTTTGCACATTATTTTCGTCAAACTTTTATTTGAGTTGCTGTTGTAAAGAATGCCAAACTTGTAAGACTTGACCACAAAAATGTATATTTGGCCTTCAAGTAGAGGAGGCCAACCATAATTGCTTGATCTCCTGGAACCTTCAAACAGAAGAGCAAACATTTCCTGTCAGGGTTTAATAACCAATTTATAATACTGTAACAGTAACTTGACATAATTATACATAAAGAGAATGATTTTGTCTTAAAGTGCCCCTGTGATCAAAAAAACCACTTCCTTTTTTCCTTCAGATTTTGAAAGTGTTTGCTTAACACCTGACTGGCAAAAATTTGAGCTTTGATTTTTATCCAAAGGCCGTTTACTTTGAGTGTAAGTTTTGGATTTCACGGTCGGCCATTACTCACGTTCAAAACTGACTGATTGGACCTCAGAGGGTTGGATCCAGGGAAAAGTGACGTCAGAGGCTCACTAGCTTAAAATTTCAGCGTGTGAACGCAGCTTATTATATATGGAAAGCGTGAGTTTAAAAGTCTAAAAGCCCAAAACCCCCGTGCTGCATATTAATTCTGCGGCGTACACACGTATTGCATTCTTAAACTAGTGAGCCTTTGACGTCATTTTCTCCTTGATCCAGCTCTCTCAAGAAGATAATGTTAGTAATGGCGGACCATTAAATAGGAAAATTACAGTTAAAATAAAGAGGTGTCTTTTTGAAATCAAGGCTTAAAACGTGGGTCACTTAGTGTTTTGTTAACATAGTTTTGAAATCCAAAGAAAAATATGAATTGTTTTTTTGGTCACAGGGGCACTTTAACAACGTGTGCTAGCTACTTTGACTTTGTTGGTTATAATGGGAATGTCTTAGGGCCAAGCCAAACGGGAAATGTTTGGCATTTGAACAACATCGAATATTGTTTGGTGACCAACCATTTTACCATTCGGCCACCTTGTTTGGTGCTCTTTGATAAAAATTGAAGGCCATCAAATATTCGATCAAAAACAACAAAAACATTTCTTTTGTTCTCATGCTTGATGGGCGAACTTGAGGAGTTTGATCTGAGTTAGATCAAACATGTTTAACCATTTGGCCACTCACTTAAAGAGCATGTTTGGTCACCAAACAATTTGTTTGATGTTGTTTAAATGGCAAACATTTCCTGTTTGTCAAGGCGCCTATGATGCTCCATCAACTGTCCTAATGCTGTGTAAAGGCTATTGCAAAATGAAATTGGCAAAGTTTTTTTATTGTCAAGATGTGTGTACATTGTACTTACAAAACGTGTCTTCAACTACTCCACCTCCTTTTCTTTTATTTTCTTTCATCTTTGACTTTCATAGTCTGACACTTCCTAACTGTACAAAAGGCAGGTGTACCATTAAAAAAAATTAACTAATTAGCACTGGAAAATATTTAATTAATAAACATTTTTGTAGGGCTTCCCAGTTGATTCTAATTTTGTTGAGAGTAATTATAGACAAGACTAGTGTTTAAAGTTTGATCTACATGTATAATGGGATTAAAAAAACTTGCATGAATATTTGAACCAGTCAGATGCAAGACTAAGACCAATAATTTTATTGCAACTTAGTCACTCTACATGTAGGTTTCCCATACTTAGCAGCAGCAGCTGCATTGGATTGGCTAGCATTCTGACTAGGATATATTACTCCAGTTTATGGTTAATTGACAGGTACAGTATTTCATTCAGAAAATATTCTGGTGTGTAATTACTTTGGTCTTGTTGGTTTGGTAACATTACAATAAATAGACAAGTTTCATATTCTCACAGATGGACTGGAATCAGCATCAAATAGAGGCTAATGCGGAGGAATGCAAATTATTTTCCTTTGCATCAGCCTCTATTTGATGCTTGATCCAGTCCAACCGTGATAATACTGGTCAATAGAAGACCTCTCTTTCAACTTCATTATTAGGTAATCACATGTTGTGATTTCCAGCGTAATTTGGAATAAATAATCATGAGCAATTTTTTTCAAAGACGACCAAAATCGCACGAGCCTGTAGGGCTAGTGCAATTTGTAGTCTTTGAAAATAAATATTCCTGATTATTTATTCCAAATTGCATGCGAAAAATCATGTGATTACTTATTAATAATTTATATGAAAAAAATCGAGATGTAAAAGAAGAAGAAACGCACATATATCACGCAATCAGCAGGGTTTTCCCTAGTTTTCAGCACAACTGGTAAGGGACCTTTTCAAACCGGTAAAGCATTTGTTTAATGTTGGACGTTCTGCAAAGGATAAGCGACTTCTGAGTGTTTGCAGGCGGTAACAAGTGCTTTTTCAAGCGGTAAATTTTACTGGTTACCGCCTGATAAGGTGAACCCTGAATCAGGGAAAAATTGCGCCATCCAAGGCACGCGCTTAATTTGGAAACAAAACATTTCATTGGTTCTGACCAAAGCGTATTGTTTCTTAGCCAATCATAATCCAGAATTTCGATGTGTAATTTACACTGGTATTACACTTTTTTCGCACTGCGTTACACTTGAACTGCACTGCTCTCAGACAATCAGAATCGAGTAATTTTTTCATGTATATTATTAAACATGGAATATCAATATTAAGTAATAACGATTCTGCATTACAGTGTATCCTACGTGCAACAAAGAATAGGGAAACTGCTAACAATACATTTATTGGCTAAGAACAATATTGCTGAAATGGGTTTAAAACTCCCTAAAACTTAATTGGAAATAGCAATGTCAATTATCCCCCCAACAAATCAAGATTTATCCAAGAGGGTTAAGATACTGACAGAAGTATTAATTATTTTACATGTAAGAATACATTAGTGTTACCCAACGTTTCACTGTCACCCAGACTGTGATGACAACACTTTAAAGTAACAAAAAGAATCTTTAACCTAGTAACTACCGTGATTTATATGTGTGAGGTTATGGGAACGATTAACACATATTTTTATAGTGTTGTACATGTACTTAACAAGTACGCCATGTAAAGTATGTTCAAATTAAACAAAAAGTTTTGTGTGGATAGTGTCCAATTGTGTGTTCAAGCTTGGTAACTTAGACAGACTAGTTTTCCATTGCATTTCTTCAATACCAAAAAGTTACTTGTAAGGTCGCCAACAGTTTTAATTCTATGAATGAAATGATATACATGTATGAAATGAACCATGTACATGTATTGAATTGCGGATATGAAATCAAGTGGAGCTATAATGATCCTCGCAGTTATGAACGCAATTTTTGCAATTGCGTAGAGAAGTCTGAAAAATTCAGGACTAATGAACAGGGGTTGAACCATGACCTCAAAATGCCAGTGCGACGCTGTAACCAACTGAGCTTAATGAAGCAACTGATGTTGGTTGTTGGTCATTTGTGGGTTCAAGTGTTCCCGTGATGAATGAACCAATGAATGTAATGATACATGAAACAAATCATGTGTTGAACTCGTCAAGTGGTGGGGTGGTTTAATGCCACAAACAAAACTAGTTTTAATCCAGAACCTAAAAAAATCGTGTTTGGCTTGTTCAAGCAAACCCTTGCTGGGCATGGAAATGTGAGAAAGTTTAACTTTACTTTTTTATACATGACATATGACACCTATTCAAATAAGCTAAAAGAGAGCTCAAATTATTTTGTCTGAATTTGTTAATAATATTAATTTTAAATACAAGGTCGAGAAATTTACATGATTCAATTTACCTTATTCGCCCTCTATTGACTGTTCACTCAGTAATCCCCTGCATGTCAGTATACGATTAGCTGCCTATTACATCCTGTTTTGGCTTGTATGTCATATAATTATAAGTTGTATTTGTTTTCTTTTTCATTTTATATGTATCTTCATTATTGGAATTCAAGTGTAATGTAAACATCTGTTGTGTATTCAATAAAAATAAATAAAGAAATATATGTTGAACTGCAGATATGAAATCAAGTGAAGCTATGATCCTCAGTGGCTTCATGCATAGCTCAGTTGGTTTAATAAAGCATCGCACCAGTGGTTTTCATCAATATGTTAATGACGTGCTGGCTTAAGTGTAACTGATGTACTCTGCACTGCACAGATCAAATTGATAATTATACACCACACATTGCTGGTTAAACATTTGACACCCAAACAGTTTAACATCTTCACCAATTTTGCAGCTTCTGAACACTGGTGTAAGAACGTGATTGATTTTTTACTCAGATAAGATACCGTTTTGCAGCAACTGCATCAGTACTGGTAAGTATTGCATTTATACACATATTCATTGTTACATGTACATGTACCTGCTGGTCTATTTACTGCTGCACTCATTTCTACAATCATCTTGAATCTGATTGTTTTTTGGCTATCAGAACATTTTAATTTAATTAACAATAATTATATTGATCCAAAACCAATAAATATTACCAATAGTCCAAAACCTTGACATGTACATGTAATATATATGAATTGCACATACTTGAACTGTGGAACCAAATGAGTGAAAGATCATCACAGTTTTGTTTCATGCTTTCAGCAGCAAAAGACAGACCTGAACTGAAAAAATTAGGCCTGAATGGGATGTAATAACTGACCTCTGTGATACCGCTGCAACCGCAACGCTCAGGTCAGGGTTCAAATCCTGTTCAGCCCTGAAATATTCAGGTCTATCTTTCACTGCTGCTTAAACATCAAGCAAAACTGTAATGAACTGTAGTCTCTCGATCTTCAGTCTAAAACCATATGGCCCACTGAAATGGAGCAACATGATCTTTAATAAAGCCCTTCGAACCTTATATTACGATAGTGTACTTAAGGACTCCGCAAAAACAAAAAAAATGTGGGATAATGTTAATTTAATTAATTTAACCTTATAATCAATAAAAAGCGGCCATCCTCGAACATTGACAATCTGAAAGTTAAGGATAAAGATCTCCAGCATCCATCTTCAATATCAAATGCTATTTAACAGGTACTTCTGTAATGTTCCGACTGAACTTGCATCGAAATTGCCAAAAGCAGATCGCCACTACTCAACCTATATGACGAGGAAAAAATCAACCTTTTGCTTCGCTCAAGTAAATGAAACCGAGGTTTATCTACTATTAGAAAGTATTGACACAAAGAAATCTTTTGGCTATGATAATGTACATCCGCTCTTATTATCCTCTGCTGCACTTGAAATATTTCAACCGCTGACACATATCATAAATTTGTCACTTAAACATGGCCTATTTCCTGATAACTTGAAAATTGCCAAAGTTATACCAATCTTTAAACAAGGCTCTCGTTCTTCATGCAATAACTATCGTCCCATATCAGTCCTTTCAGCACTAAGTAAAATTTTTGAGAGATGCGTTCTTAACCAATTATCATTTTATCTCACCTATGAAGATATTTTGGTACCAAATCAATATGGCTTTAGATCTGGCATGAGCACGGTTGACTGCTTGGTAGACCTTAAAGTTGAGATAACAAAAGCCCTTGACGAAGGAAATTATGCCATTTCCATATTTCTAGACCTAAGTAAAGCATTCAATACGGTCAACCATTATATCCTATTATCAAAACTTGACGTTTATGGCATACGAGACATTGAAAACAAGTGGTTTAGATCTTACCTAAACAAAAGGAAGCAAAAAGTGTTTGTTAATGGCGTTGAATCTGACTTCCTAGAAATAAACTCAGGAGTACCCCAAGGGTCGATCTTTAAAAGGTCCGGTTCTTTTTCTAGTTTATATACATGTAAATGATATACCGGTAATTATTAATGCAACTAACTACTTTTCCATAAGACTATTTGTCGATGATACTTCGCTGACTGTGGCTGGTAAGGACCTAGAGCTATTGCTACAGTTAATAAATTCTGAATTGCCAGCAATTTATGAATGGCTTTGTTCTAACAGATTAACTCTGAATTTAAGTAAAACAAAATACCTAGTTTTCCAACCGAGACAAAAAGTTAATTCTAACTTACACCCTCCTCTAAAAATTGCCGACCAATACCTTGAGCAGTCGTACAATATTAAATACTTAGGATTAGTTCTTGATTGCTTTTTGTCTTGGCATGATCACATTGACCATATTAAAGTAAAATCAGCAAAAGTGTAAATATCATCTCAAAACTGAAACGACATGTAACAAAGCAGTCTTTGATAAGTATCTACTACGCACTTTATGTCTACCCCTATTTAAACTACGGCTGCATTCTGGGGGTAATAATTACGAAGCTC
The DNA here is from genome assembly GCF_036669935.1 of Montipora foliosa. Lineage (NCBI taxonomy): Eukaryota > Metazoa > Cnidaria > Anthozoa > Scleractinia > Acroporidae > Montipora > Montipora foliosa. The sequence goes on from NC_090881.1 coordinate 4,126,832, forward strand.
CAGTATCACAATTGGTAAAGCTGCAAAACCAAGCTGTAAGAGTTATTAATAATGTTCCACTTCGAGATCATAATACGCCTCATTAATGTAAACCCTGGCCTAATTAAGCTCCCTGACATTGTTAAGCTAAATACCTGCCAACTGATTTATGATCAGATCACTACTAAGTGACTTAGTAGATAAAAGGCCATCTAATTTCACGTTGACCTTTGTATCTGAGCAATATAATTATGATACAAGAAGTGCATCCCTGCAACACCTAAATCCTAGTAGCTTTAGAATAAATATACGAAAATTCTGCTTAACAGTTATAGGATGTTACTATTGGAATGTCATTCCCTTATCTAATATACGTGAAAAGACAACTAAAAAATCATTCAAAAGAGCACTTTTCAACTATTATCTTGCTCAGTATTAATCATCGTCACGCCGACTCTCCAATGTTATATATATATAACTAGTTATAGCTGTCGCTAAAGTGCCAACGAGCCAAGCTTGCGTGATCTGGCGGCTGCAAACATCACGCGGCATACTCGTGCGGCACTCTCATTGGTTATCGCTACGGTCAATATTTGATCGCTTTGGTCTACATTACAGCTTTTGGTCTACATTACACTCAAATTTGAAGCGCTTCTGAGATTTCGTCCGCCTAAAAATCTTCTCGCGGCTCTATAAGCTGCCGCCTCGCCAGGCCTTCTGTCTTCAGAAGGCCTGACTCGTTGGCAATTATATACAGTATATATTTGTGTGTGTCTGTGCTTTCTCTTTTCCTCTCTTTATATATTTTTCATAGTTTTTTATAGTAATAGAGTTAATACTTCTCTTTTTTCTCTTTTAACCTAAATAAAACTGTAATTTAATCAAAGGGCATGTAATTAATTATCTTGCCCTCTCCATTTATTCTTGAAACCTGTTATTTAATTTCACAAATACATGTAGCATCGTCATCTTCAAATATTGCAGAACAATGTAAATGTAAAATAAATAAATGGAGGAAATTTAAAAAAAAAAAAAAACATGATCTTTAATGTTGTTATCTTCTTTTGGATCTTTGGTTCTGGAGTGTTAATTTGCATCCAAGGCAAGAATGATGATAACACCTGAGCACACTACATCAATGAACATGCTGAATTTTTGAGAATAAAATGCTCACCAAAGTTGGAGTAAGAACATTATCTATCCAAAACCTACAATTCTGCCGTAGCTTGTATCGTGACTGTACTGATAATTATTGGTTATTGTTAATGGTTTAAGTTGTTGTCCTTTGTTATTTATTTTATTTGTTAAAATAATTAGTTGATCGGTTTAACCACGGAATGCGTGTAGCACCGGCCACCGTGATTAGCCTTTATTTGTGGGCAGAGACAGACTGTACCTTTTTGTATCTGTTTTTTGTTTTTTGATATAAATACTACAACTACATGTACATTAACTCATTGACTCCTCGGGGTTCTTCATTGATGAGTAAAATTGTCTGGCGTTAGACAGAGTAAAATACTAAGTTAATGGCCGGTTTAGGACAGTTTAGGGGTGAATGGGTTAACCCAACACTAGAGAATTACCTAAAGGTGCATGTTCTTAATACAATATCATAAGTTCAACAATCAGATCGCTTCAGGGCAAAGATGACTTGTGAAGGGTCATGAATGTAAAATAAAATTATACAAAAAGCAATGGTACTTGTATTAAAATACCCACCATGACTTTCCTTTGAATACAGTGGGGATTTCTGTCCCCTTCCTCTTGATGTTAAGGTTTCTTTGCTAAACAGGATTAGACACGTGTTACTATGTATGTACTTTTAGTATACAAAAACATAGAATAAACAACAGTAGTTGTACTGTCATTATATGCCACTGAAAGAGTCACACAAATTTATTTCACCTTTTTCTGATAAGCAGGTGGCTTTCTTAATGACCTAACAATGCTGCTGATGTGCTTTATGGCTTTTCCAGCATCTACATGTAATGTATAGTGAAACGTATACAACACTCTCTACAAACTTAAAATTAAACAATAATTATTTCAACTCCTTTTAATCTATTTTCACTCATCCTAGTGGCAGCAGCAGCAGCAGCAGCAGCAGTAGTAGGAGTATGTACTAGCAGTAGCATTAGCACTTACTTGGCAGTGGTACTAGTGCTAGGAGTAGTAGATGCAGCAGCAGTATTCCAGTTACCACTGATAATAATCAAGGAAAGTGCATTCAAGCTGCCTTTTTCTGAATCAAATAAATTATTCTATAATTATTATACGTTTTGACTGAGGGTGATCACTGAATTTCATTAAATGGCAATTTATTCTGGATGCATCATATAAAACATTTTACATGTGTGCTGAATTTTGGTCTAAAGTCACATAATAAATAACACAGATCAAGCTTGAGGCCTACAAGCAAAATCAAGGTGAGTTAGCCAGCCTCACAAAGAGAGCAGCCAAGAAACCTAAAATCACAAATCATCCATACATGCATTGACCTCTTTCATAATGGTGGCCAAATAATACAGTGTACATGATTGTATATTCTTTTGTGTTTACCCTAATAAGCCTTTCTAGCCTCACTACGACGAGCAAATTTCAAATGAATATGTTTTTTTCCAAATGAGGGCAGTAGGTCTAATTAACATATACACAAAAGAATGTAAAGGAGGTCACCATTATTATGAAAGTGGTCTATATTCCCACAGTTCCTAAATGACACCATTAGTGGGCATCTTGCTTTGCTCTTCTGCATGTGCTACAATAGGCCTTTTGGAACAAGTCATCACATGACCTTTTTTTCATAGACACAATGATTCTGCTTTTTTCCAGAAATAAAAAGAGCAGCTCAAAATATGCTACCATGCCGATTTTTGTAAGCATGTCGTTTAAACTGGTCCCGTTACAGTTGAAAGAAATTACAAAGATTTGTATGGGAAAAGGACGCTTTGCCACCCAGTCACACTTCAATGATCTTTACACAAATCCTTGTATTTTTCTAACTTTTCAAACCGCTTTAAAATTATTCCTTCAAAAGTCTGAAAAGTTCCACCCTCGCATATTTATTCTCACTCATTCGACCCATTGTAAAAATACATGTACATGTAGGAATCTGAGCGTTGTTTGTGACACATAATTCTGAAAATTACATTGGAGGGCAAAAGCTTTTCGTTCGTACACAAAAGTATGGAATTTTTGAGTATTTAAATGGTCATATACACTCTTTACCTTAAGAGGTATTTCTCTGAAAATTTGTATTCTGGCTAAGACAAAAATGATTTAATATTTCCATTTCTGGAATTTCTAAAGTCAGGGCTCGACATTGCGACTCACTGGTCGCCAATGCGACCAAAAATCAAGCGTCGGCGACTAGATTTTTAGAGCTAGTCGCCAGTGGGCGACTAACCTTCACCGTTTTTCTTCATCCTTCTAACCTCAAAGGCAAATCAACCGTAGTTTTGGATAAAATGCACGATTTATGCGCACAGAAATAACAAAACAAACCCACGACTCTTCTGGCTCTTCGATCTCCATGTTTCATAATCGAGCGCCATGTTTGATTCAGCAGCTGGTATTGCGGGCGCACTAAACAACACGTGCAATCATTGAAGCGTGAAGTTTACAACGAAGCCTTGGCTTTTTAGCGCTGAAAATATGGAAAACTGGTGATTGTTTATGTTCAGGTTCGTCTATTTATGTAAGCTATAGACTCGATGTTACATGGAAACTTAACAAAAGCGGACTGGAAGCACAGGAAACGTGACTAAAGCTGCTTTCACATTGATTATTTACCTCGTAATGCATAATGATATGTTTTACGAGCCCTGGCTTCCTTTTAAGTTTTAGTATCTCAGTCTTAGAAGCTTAAGTGTACCTCAACTTAGGACTATGAAGAAGATTCCATGTGTACATGATCATCAGAAAAATGAAGAAAAAATTATCAGTGAAAAAAATGGCGACTAAAAGTTAAGATCTGGCGACCAAAATTTTTGGATCAGTCGCCAATTGGCGCCTTACTAAAAATGTTAATTTCGAGCCCTGTAAAGTCCGAGCTTTAAGTTCACCAACTGTCAGTCATGTGACCAGTTTTTTCCAAATGGCCTACTACCAAAATTATTATTAATGATGATGATGATAATAATTATAATAATAATTTTTAAGGTTTTGTGGTTTATAATAGTTTTAAATGTTTGACCATTTCTAGCTGACATACTGTAATTATTACAAATAACTTACGAAAATAAGTACAAATAGATACTCTAATTTAAGAAAGACAATGAAATAAGTATGTGTAATCAAATGGCGACGAGTGAAATTAGGAAATAATTTCACGCGCGTTTTGTCAAAACGCAAGTGAAATTATTTCCTAATTTTGCGAGAAAACCATTTGATTACCTTTTAATGTCGTGGGTGACAAATTACGCTTAATTGCTGAAATTGCCCGAGTCGCGAAGCGACGAGGGCAATTTCAGCAATTTCTGAAAACACGAGTGATATTAATCCTTAATTTTACGAGGACCCATGCGATTACTTGTTAATAACAAAGAGGGCAAAATTTTCTTAACACTGTTGAGGCACCTCGAAAAACAGACAGCTAAGCGGAAACACTCGTTCGCTCGGAAGCAAAACAACTGACAAACAGACAAGCAAGTCAACTTGTTCTTTGCGTCCAAAACGAGTATAGATGATTGTTATTTACATCCCCTCGAGAGGAAAATACGAGTTTCATTCCTGAACAACAGTAACAACGATTAAACCAAATGTTAAGCTTCAATTTATTTTATTCACCTGTGCTGTAGAGGTTTTTACCACTTGCAAATACGCATCCGTAAACATAGCAAACGGTTTGTCCAAAGAAATCCACCAAATTTGAGCTACTCGTTCCTCCCGTCAATGGCAAATTGTTCTGTGACCTTTTTTGTTGAGCTGCAAGATGTCGTGGTAAACTGAAAGCCCTTGACGAAAGGAATCATTTTGTTTTTCAACCACACAATCCCGCTACGCCGGGCGCCATGTAAGCCGATCCAAGTTTTAAGTTTTTCTCGAAAAAAACCTTTTGCCCTTCTTCTTGTCACTCGAAAATTCAAATTTCAGATCATCTTTTAAAGCCAGTTCTTAATCTTTATGCCTTTTTGGCGAATGCAGCGCGAATTAAAAGACAAACTTCGATGAAGACGAAGTTGTTTTGCTCAAACAGAAGAAACCAAGTGAATGTGGAAGACGTACGTTCAGCCAATCAGAAGCGAGAATTTTTGGCGGTCGACCAATCGTGAGCGAGTAATTTTGCCCTCTTCTCAAGCAAAATTAAGAAAAAAAATACCCTCTTCATTGACCAATCAGCATTCAGTAATTTTGCCCTCTTTGTTATTAAGGGCAAAAGTACTCTTGATTACCAAAAATGCCCTGGATTAAGAAAAAAATGCCCTCTGTCTCAGCCAATCAGCACTCAGTAATTTTGCCCTTTATTGATAATAATAATAACAATAACAACAACAATAACAATAATGATAATTATTATTATAATATCAACAACATGAGACGTGTATAAATAATAATTAACACTTAATTTAAGTCTAACCTTCACACAAATTGTTAAACATTTCCGAAGGATTTTACACAAAGGAATTTCCAAGGTTTCAACCAGCGCTGTGTTACTACCTAGAAGTTTCAGATCGTCGATATCCTGAAACTGAGAACGACAAATTTATACTCTAAAAGCTGTGTACCGCTTATATTAAGTTAAATAAAGAGAAAACATTGAAATCTCCAAGCAATATTTCAAGAAATACCTGGTGCTTCTTCACAAGAATTGGTATAAGATCACGAAAGCAATTTTAGGACAAGAACTCCTCCTCGGCTGTACCAACTTCAGGCTTAAAGATGTGCATCATAATTATGTCACTTGGGATTGCAACCAACAGCAAGTTAAATGTTTCGATTAATTTCGTCCATAAATGCCTTTTCCGTCGGATTCGCCGCCTAAGCTAACTTCGTTGCAGATATTCACGCATCAAAAGCTGATATTTTAGAAGCTTTTGCCCGTAGAAACATCCCGAAGTGTCAATACACGGGTAAACGTAAACGATTTTACCTTGATTACCTCACGACACTTTAACTTCGACGACGAATTTTCACTTATAGGTATCATTCTAGTATGGAGTCCACAGACCGTTGGAAAGAATCGTTCAAACTCAACACGATCTCTTCCTTAAATGAAGGATTATCCTTCATTGTCAGTTTAAAACTCTTTATCCTCCATTTTGATCGCTCTGTCCCAGGACTTGTGATATGAAAAGGAAAGGAATCAAAGTGCCACTGTCGTTACTCGTGGATATGAAAGTTACCGCGATTGTTTAAAATTGGCAGGCTGAAGTTTTCTTTATGCATAGTATAGTTATTGCTGTTTTAGGAGTAAACTCATTAAAGATTTTAAAGATGCATTAGCATTAATAGTTGGATAATTGTGTAACAGCACGGTGGGCTGTCATATGCAACTAGATACCCAAAATAATGCATGTATGTGAGGCAATTCCCTTTGCTGGAATTCAACCCTATGAGATAAGTATACCATTTCTCCAATAGGCATAAGATTACTCTTTAACACATCCTCTATAAAGAGCTGTACCATGTGTTCAAATTTCGTTGCACAGATGACAGGGTAATTTTGAATAAGGTCTGATTTTTGTTGCCACGTCATATTGTTAATGTCATCAGGTTTAGCAAGTAGAGCAGATCCATTCAGTAATATTAACACTTTTTGCGCCAGTTATACATTCCTCCAACAAACCTTGCAAATATTTATCACTATATTTGATACTGTTACACTTAGAAACAGGTGATCTGAGCCGTAACTGATCACAGCAAGTGCATATAAATTCAGGGCCATGTGTTATCTTATCACGAAAAAGACTGAATCACTTTTGACGTGGAATGTCTAGTGGAGTCTTGACCTTGAAAAGTTTCAGTTTGGTTTAGCCTTGAGCTCTGCATAGCTTTCCTTAAATGGTTTTATGCTTTTCTGTTTAGGTCACTGATATGTTCTGGATTGCTTTTCTTTTCCTATTCCCTTGCTGCTTCAATATTTTCAGATCTGTTTTGGCATGTTGCATCGCTTTTCTTTTCCCTGAACTCTTCAAGTGATTTTGGCTCTTCCGCTTGATAGATTCTCTCATATAAGCTCTTTTTTGCCACTGCTTTGTAGAAATTATTACTGACACTCACATCATTTTTGGCCATCATTAATTAATCGATTATTACCAGGCTCTGAATACAACTGTAATTGTTGACATTGGTAACACCACTGATTTCATAACCTGAAATACTGTCATTATAATAATCTAACTGAAGTGCTGAAACATAGTGTCTTCCATCTAGATGTCCAATGTTCACAGTAGTTCCCTGTTGTCCGCTCATAGGACTGATAACAGTTACTGGTGCCCACCCCTCAATGGATTCATTTATATGTATAGTAATATTTGATACATTGCAAACTGCTCGCACAATAAGTGCATCACACCATGTATGTTGCTGTGACAACAAATGCACAATTGCTCTGTAATGGGTCCAATAAATTTTTGATGGTTGTTTCTGATGGATTCAACGCCAGC
>NC_090881.1:4144417-4179417 GCF_036669935.1 Montipora foliosa
ATACTGTTTTCGCGTGGGTCGCGGCAACCAGAAGTGAGCTGTTTTCCCTTTTAACTTGTCTTCACACAACCACATTTACATTGCCAAGTATCTTTTCTCCATTACAGATGATTAGTATGAAGATCTGGGAGACACCACTGTCCTGTCACGTGAAATGTTTTTTTCCGGTTGCCGTCCGCGTCTCAAAAACGCACATGCTTAACCGATATCATACTTAACATTTCATTGCACCTCATGTGGGGTACACTAGAAGGAAACCTTTTAGTTGCAATTACATATTGCCATAGTCGTTCCAAGCAAAATGAAAATTGATTGCTTTTCTCCAATATATAGCCAAAGCAACAATATTCAAAGTTGAAAATTTTATTCGGGAATCCCGCTTGCAAGCAGGGAGGGTTTTACTTAATTAAAATACTGCTATAGCTAATAATACGCTTTCATCACGTTGTAGTTGGTTCATTCCCGACCTATTCTAAAGTTTTACAACCACATCAAAATGAACGTGGAAAGGACGCCTTGCCTGAGAGTCTTCCTTCACTGCAAAAAATATTCTGAATTGTCAGGAAACGATTTTCCCGACGTATATAAAATATCAAGTGAAGCTATGATCCTCGCAGTTATGGATGCAATTTTTGCAATTGAGTAAAGAAGCCTGAAAAATTCAGGACTTCAACGGGGTTTGAACCCGTGACCTCGCGAAACCGGTGCGACGCTCTAACCAACTGAGCTATGAAGCCACAGACGTTGGGAGCTGGTCATTTGTGGGTTCCAATATTCCCGTGAGGAATAAATCAACGATGAAATGATATATGAAGTGAATCATATATGAACTGCGGATATGAAATTAAGTGAAGCTATGATCCTCGCAGTTATGGAACCCACAAATGACCAGCTCGCAACGTCAGTGGCTTCATAGCTCAGTTGGTTAGAGCGTCGCACCGGTATCGCGAGGTCACGGATTCGAGGATCATAGCTTCACGTGATTTCATATCCGCAGTTCATATATGATTCATTTCATATATCATTTCATCGTTGATATATAAAATATATCGTCAGAATCCTTTGTAATTGTGTTACTGGAACAGGGAGAGTGCTTTTTCGCATCGCTATTTTAAGGGCTGGCGGCAAGGTACGTCTTACTATTTTATACCGTTCCTTTAATTATTAACTTAAAGCCCTCAGATGATGACATGATTCCGTGAAATCTCACGCCTCAAACGATTTGCGATGATAGATTAAAGGAATACAATGGGAATGAAATGTTGCAGGGAACTGGGCATCCAGCTGAGAAACCAGAGTTTACTCCGGCTTCTCAGCTGGATGCTCCAGCCGTTTTTTGGTTGCGAAGAGCGAGCGGCTCGTTATGGGGCGGCATGATTCGTCCCAGCAATTTACATGAAATTTACAAACAGAAATACTGTAAATTTCTTTAAAATATTTCCATGTTATTTACATGTTTTGTTCAAATGTAACTCTTCCAAAGGATCCTGTAAATTCCAATTTCCAATAAATTTACAGAATCAACAAAAGATGTAAATATCATGTAAATTTTATTTACGAAACAAAAACATGTAAAATATATTTTACAAAACATGTAAATTGTAATTTACAAGTTGTGAATTTAGATTTACATACGCCTGTAAATTTTCAACGCTTATAGCGTAGTCCCCTTTGCTGGAATTCAACCCTGTAAAATAAGTGTACCATTTCTCCCATAGGCATAAGATTACTCTTTAACACATCCTCTATAAAGAGCTGTACCATGTGTTCAAAGTTGCTAGTACAAATGACAGGGTAATTTTGAATAAGGTCTGATCAGTTTTGTTGCCAGGTCATATTGTTGATGTCATCAGGTTAGGCAAGTAGAGCAGATCCATTCAGTATTTATTAACACTTTTTGTGCCAGTTATACATTCCTCCAACAAACACTGCGAATATTTATCACTGTATTTGATACTGTTACACTTAGGGCGCTTTCCATTTGACAGAACTGACCTGCCACACCAGGCATTTGGAAGGACTAACTTTACACCGCCATCAAATTAACACTCTTTGAGGATGATATACAATCCTCCGGAAGAATGCGAGGGGTTATCATGCAAGTGTTCCTTCAAATTGTTGCATTTTCTTTGCAAACTGACGGGTCTGGCCGGCCAGTTCTGACAAAAGGAAAGCGCCCTTGGAGACAGATGGTCTGAACCATAAGTGATCACAACAAGTGCATATATATTCAGGGCCATGTGTTATCTTATGACGAAAAGACTGAATTACTTTTGACATGGAATGTCTAATAGAGTCTTGACCTTGACAAATTTCAGCTTGGTTTAGCCTTGAGCTCTGCATAGCTTTCCTTAAATGGTTCTGTGCTTTTCTGTTTAGTTCTCTGATATGTTCTGGATTGGGAGCTTTACCCTTGTGAAATGTTTGCTTTTCATATCCTCTTGCTGCTTCAATATTTTCAGATCTTTTTTGGCGTTTTGGTTTGTTTTTCGTCTCCCTGAACTCTTTACTTTGTCTCTTCCGCTTGAGAGGTTCTCCCATATAAGCTCTTTTTGCCACTGCTTTGTAGAAATTATTACTGACACTCACATCATTTTTGGCCATGGTTTATTAATCGATTATTACCTATTAACACTGCTGATTTCATAACCTGAAATACTGTCATTATAATAATCTAACTGAACTGCTGAAACATAGTGTCTTTCAGCTAGATGTCCCATGTTAATAACAGTAGTTCCCCGTTGTCCGCTTATAGGACTGATAACAGTTATTGGTGCCCACCCCTCAATGGATTCATTTATATGTATTGTAACATTTAATACATCGGAAACTGCTTGCACAATAAGTGCATCACATCATGTAATGTTAATGTGACAACACACCCACAATTGCTCTGTAATGGGTCCAATAAATTTTTGACGGTTGTTTCTGACATATTCGACTCCAGCAGCATGCGCGTTCATGTGATAAGAAGGATCATTGTATAACTGGTGGGCAACAGAAGAAAAGAGGCATGAACCATCTGAGGTACATTCTAGTGTCTTCAATCCTTTCTGAGCAAATCGAGCCCGCAACAGTGCTATAGAAGGATTTCTCAGTACTGCATGTGTACACGTTCCATGAGCAACAGGGTCTGGGTTCGATTTAATGTCTCCTGATATCAATAGCTTTTCTGTTGTTAGACAATAACTCTCATTTTGTTGGTTCAATTTTGTTGAATGCTTAGTAACAGATTGATCTTGAATACACAATAGAACTGACAGGTCTTTTGTGTTTAGCTGTCCTGCGGGTAATAAGATGAAAATGACGATTAGGATCTCCTACTCTCGAGGATTTGTTACGTCTGAGTTGCGGTCTAGGTCTATTATTTTGCAAAAGCGAGAGATTAATAACACTTTCTCAATTCTGTCGAATTCGGTACGTTCTTCTTTAAATAATGCACCATACACTTTTTAATTACCTAGCTTGTCTTTATGAAACAAGCTCGACGTTTTCTTATAAGGAATTCTCAGTAGAAGGTTCTCTGTTCCAGGGAGCGTGTTTGAATTTGCGAACGGCCTCAGCCCTTGCTCTATCGCAGGAGATTGGTACGGATTCCTTATCAGCTTTTCTTACATAATCAATGACCGAGTCTTTCGACAGTTCGTCATTATGGTCTGCCACACAAGTACTAGTGTCTGGAAGCATGGGTTGCTTGGTTCACCTTGTTGGTTGCTTCACTGTTTTTCATTGTGTGGATAGACCATTCGCGCCACTCGTGTAGACGAAATCTCAACCGTTACACTCCGCAAAGGCTCAGGTTCGGGCGCAAAAATTGAACCGCCCAGTAGAGTGGGAACGAGCTAATTTCTTACGTGCCTTATCCTTTATTAATTATGTTAATGAAAAGTCTCACATTCTTTAGTCTACAGAAATAACGCCTTAGCTAGCCGTCATAGTTTTTTTCTGTGAGGAGCGACAAGGACTTTTAAACAACTCAGTTTTAAAGCTTTTACATATGAATCGTAGGCGAACTGACATATTTGACGTAGGCGAACCGACATTATACGTAGGCGAACAGACAGTAGGCGAGACGACCCGTAGGCGAAACGACCTGTTACCTCTAAGATGACTCAGCTTGCAAAACTTCGTGATAGTTTTGATAAACATTGGTATACTTTGATAGCTTCGATGTCACTCTCCAAATGGAATTGACCTTCCGAATGGAATTTATTAATCCCTCGTGAGCTTAGGGGATCGACAGAGACTGTCTTCTCGAGTCTTCCCACCATGTGTCTGTCGATTCCATTTCGACATGTATTAAAGTCTTCGCGTTGGTGAGTAAAAGGCGGTGCACAATTAATTGCATCAATGTGTACTTGTTCAGAATCTTTTGCTTCACCTTCGAAGAACGCCATTTCTTTAAATCTTCAGTTTCTTGCTTCTAAATGCAGCGGAAGGTGCTCAAATTAAACACTTACGAAGAAAGCCACAACCAGCAATGGCGGCGCACAACCTAGCGAACAGGAAGTCACAGCTCTGTCGTGATTATCCATCCTGATTGGCTAATTAGATCGAACTTCCGGTTACGCAGGAGTGACAAATTTGCATAAAGATCCCCACCAAAACTCGTGGATATATCCACGAGTAAAAAGTGGTTTAATCGTTTTTTTCTTTGTTTAGAAATGGAACTCGAATTTTTATCCTCAACTGTAATTAAATAACAATTACCTGCACTCCTTTAGACAAAAAAAAAATAGTTGATTTGTTTGTTTGTTTTGCTCTAAAATGCAAGCGAAGAAATGGTCTTTTAGTCTTTTTCCCAACTGTTTTTCGCTGTGCCTCGACAGTGACAAGACAATTTTGCCCTTATGTTATAAACACGTAATCGCAATGAGTTCTCGTAAAAGTAAGGAGAAATATCACCAGCTTGTGTTTTCAGAAGTTTGTTTGAAGCTCCTACAGGTAATTTATTGGAGCAGATCTTGTTTGAATTTTATCCTTTTTAGCTTGCATTGTCGTATTTTGCCGATTCTTGTTCCAAGCCAAGCTGGCGAGTTTCAGTAAAATAACTCAAAATGTGAATGATCTCGTTTTTGGAGATAAAGTGGAATAAAGTACATCAGTAACACTCTTTTCTGGCGTTGAACTGACAAAGTTCCCCGACGGTTTCTAATTTTAGCGAGATTCCTATTCGCTGGCTATTGACAGTTGACTCTGAAATGGCTTTTTTTCCTTTTCCATTCGCTCGCTGAGGATGTGTTTGTTTACTTTTAAAACTCATTCGATTTAAGAAAAATTCATTGCCAAACTGGTGAATTCGAAATTAAATTTCGATTGAAAAGCCGATATCGCACGCATTGCTTCCTGATTCATACGATATCGGTTTTTGCGTGAAATTTACCATGGAATTCACTAGTCAGGCAATGAATCTCTCTGCAGACTGACTTGGAAGGCGAAGAAAGTAATTTAATTAAGCAGTAACCGGAAATACTAAAACGCGGACAATTCGAAAATCTTTTATTTTCACTACCCCTGCAGGCAGTAAGAATAAATAACCAGGGAGTTCGCTGGTACATCTCTGGCTAGCTGTGACAATTATGTATGGAACCACTTGAGTTCTGCTAAAGTTTATGGAAAAGACAATATTGAGAACAAGATGAAAGTAATTCTTTCCTGTGCTGGTAAGTATAAACTAATTCTCTGATTTCAAATTCGGTAGATTTGTTTCTCTCTATAATCCACGGACTTAGCCGATGTTTTATGAATTTTGAAAAAGAAATTTTTACCATATAATCTCACAACTATGCGTTGGTTGTGCAACCGAACTCGTTGCGCTGTCCCAGCAGAATGCAAGGTTCATCTTCGGAATCTGCAAAAGGTGACCACCTTATTTACAGCCAGACCGGTGTTTTTGTTCCACTTGGATCCCGTAAGCGAATTGAGTAAAATAAACAACAGCAACACATGAGAGTGAGTTTCGCTGCCACCAGCTGTCATGTCAAAAATGAAAGGGGAAAGGGGAGGTGCACCAAGTAGGAGGTCGGAGAAGTGCAAATTTGCTCGCACCCCTACCCGCGCCCGCGCCGAAGCCCGGGAGGGGTTCAGCGGGCGTACAGGAGTTAAATACTGCACAAATTCAACTTATCCTATTTACATTGCATCAATTTAATCCAGGTTAAAACTGATGCACATGAGTAGAATCCTTGAAAACAATTGAGATTTCTCAGTAACGTATAGCCCCACAATTAACTTTAAGCCATGTGCAGGCGATGTCGGGCGCATCTGAAAAGATTGCAAATACGGATTTAGAACTTACAGTCAGAGAAACTACTCTAACAACTGAAGCAGGATCTGAGACAAAAGTGTTTGCTGCCTCAGATCAGGTAAGAAATAATAAGGAACATTTGATTGACACCATATTTATCAAAATCCATTATAACTGCACATAGCATCTACCACCAACACAACAGGGCAAATTTGCCTTAAACGTATGAATAGAGTTAGTAAAGAAGCGTGAAACATTCTGTTCCTATTTGGAAAGGATGGAAATTTTCAGCAAAGCCAATAACATCGTGGAAACAACAGAAGAGGGCACCACTCAAGCTAATCGGGAGCGGAGGTATACTCGACTCTAAGTAATCTATTGGCACCTATGAAGCCCAAAGATACTTTGTTCATTGAGATTGTATGTGCTTTGGAAAAATAATACAATCCAAAACCCTTAAAAAATTGCGCGGAGAAATCAAAAGTCTGGAGAATCCATAGGGGATTATGTGCTGGCCATTCATTGTAATTATGGTGAGTTCCTGGATAGAGGTCTAGGTGACCGATTTGTCTGCGGACTCAGAAACCCGAAGATACAGAATAAATAGCCAGTTCCGTAAGTCGACTACAAACTCTTCTGTCACAATATGATTTCTTCAGCGACAGTTATGTAGGCATGACAGGGCTTTCAAGAGGCAAATATAGTTATGAAAGGGGTTTTTAAGGCCAATTTTTGTAAAAGCCCGTCGAGTTCGTTATGCATTGAAGGAACAAGTAGAAAAATAGTTACACAGACTTTGGCAAGCCCAATCGTGGTAGTGCCAAAGTCCGACAACACAGTGAGAATCTGCAGTGATTACATGGCGACTATCAATCAGACTGTGGAGGACGAGCCATATGTTTTACCCACCACTCAAGATCTGTCTGCTTCCCTCGTTGGTTCAAAGGTATTTAGCAAACTTGACCTATGCCACGCATACGCACAGCTGAATGTTGACGAAGAAAGTCAAGAATACTTGACTATAAACACTCAGAGAGGTCTCTATTCCTACAAGAAACTACCCTATGGGCTAAAATCATCCCCTAAAATATTTCAGGCCAAAATGGACCAAATTCTCCAAGAGTGTGTGTAAGCAGGATGATATTTTGGGGGGAGACAATGAGTGGCAAGAGAATCTTAAAGCACTCACTAAGGTTTTGGACAAGCTGCAGCAGTACAATTTGCATCTAAGACTGTCAAAATGCGATTTCTTAAAACCTGAAGTGGTTTACCTAAGCCTAAAAATAAGCGCAGTAGGTCTCCAAAAAGTGGAAGAGAAAATCATCAATGCAGTAAATAAAGCACCAGCCCATCGCAAGGTAAGTGAATTATAGTCTTTCCTAGCCATGGTCCAATATTATCATTCTTTCCTGGCAGGTCTAGCCACAACATTAGCACCGTTGCATAAGCTTTTGCAAAGGAATGTTCCGTGGGATTGGACAGAGGAATATCAAAGAGCTTTTCTAGTGATCCACTATTAGTTCACTATGACTTGCATGGCGAGTTACGGCTGACCTGTGATGCATAACATTATGGCCTATGAGCTGTACTAAGTGATGCTATGGATGACGGGCGGGAGAGGCCAGTACCCTATACCTCTCGTACCATAACCCCCAGAGAAAGAAACTATGCACAAATATAACGGGAAGCTCTATCTATTGTGTATGGAGTAAAAAAATCATCAATTTTTGTGCGGACGAAAGTTCACGTTAATAACTGATCACCAGCCTTTGTTAGCTACAGAACTGCGTCCTATCGGGCTCAAGGGTATTCATTCCATATGTGTTCAGAGAGAAAATCTTAAAGGAATTGCATTGGGAGCATCCTGGTATTTGTGCAATGAAAGCTATTGCCCGCACATGTGTATGGTGGCACAAAATGGATGACGAAATTGAGAGAGCAGTGAAATTATGCGCGGTTTGCCAGAACGTAAGTTCTCCACCAATTGTTCCTGTAATACCGTGAAAGTGGCCGACACGCCCTTTCCGACGTATTCACCTCGATTTTTGTCAGAAGTGATCTGATCATTTCCTAGTAGTGGATGATAGCCATTCAAAATGGCTGGAGGTAAAATATGTCGTCAACTACCACAGAACGCACGGTGGATGAAATACGTGTTATATTTGCCTAGCATGGCTTGCCAGAAGAAGTGGTTTCCGCTAATGGACCACAGTTCATTTTTATCAAATTTCCGTGTTTATGAGCAAAAACAGGGTCAAACATACTCTAGTTTCACCATATCATCCTCAATCGAATGGTGCAGCTGAGAGATCGGTAATGGTGGTTAAGGAAGCTCTAGTGAAGCAGGTTTTAGAGGGCTACAGGGCTTGGTCTCTAAAGCACATGTTAGCTGATTTCCTTTTAAGATCTCGTACAACCCCACACAGTACTACAGGCATCAGTCCAGCCGAGCTGTTAATGAAACATCGTCTGCGTACCCGATTAAGCTTTGTAAAACCGACGTTAGCCCAAGCGATAGAGACCAAACAGGAAAGCAAGGAAGAATATAAGGATTTTAAAAATCATTGGGAGAGGCAATTTTCTGAAAACGACACAGTTCGAGTAAGAAACGCGCAAGCTAATGACAATAGTGAGAAGTGGATCCTGGGAAGGGTTTTAAAGGTTTGTGGACTTACAATCAGCGACAAAATTGTTGGCACATTGACCATTTTTAACCCCTATGCCACATTTCTTCTATCTTTTAGCCTTCTTAGGTAGTCCAATTCGCCTCCTTCCCCCCAAACAATGTTGTAGCGTGATTCCTGGGATATTTAGGTACAAATAGGCAACATTGAATGGGGGAGGGGGGGAAGTCTTATCAATAATTTAGAGCATGATTCAGATTATAGTGTTATTTTACACTTAAAAGGAACTGTTTAAACGCAAAGTGTTAAATAAGTTTGTCGCTGATTGTAGAAATCAGTTATCTGGTCAAGACGAGAAATTTTTGCATGCCGATCATTTAATTATGGATTACCAAAGAACCAAATGAGACTAGTGAGATTAAACTACTTCTTCCTGAGTCATGTCAGCAATCGCCTCCAGTTTAAGATAGTGATAGAGTTTCTGATGATATATGCCAGCCAAACGTTAGTGCTGCAAATGTGAAATCTGAGCCTAGTTTTGACCAAGGGGCTAGCTGAGATTGCAGTTTATGTCACAGTACTGTCGTGTTTCTATCCCATTTGTGGCAAAAAGCAGTGTAATTTAATAGTATTTGGGTGCGGCTTTACCTATGATGCCTTGGTAATAAAATGGTTGAAACCCGCCATCTTGTGTGTCGCGCAAAATGCTAGTTTAAAACAGCAACCTTCAACACAACAATTGGCTTGACTGGAGTAGTGACTACAATCGCACGAGGCAGCGTTACATTAGCCACATTGCTAATGCTGTTGCAGCGCTGCTGAAGATTGTGTCGCGTGAAAATGACGTCGAGATATGGCAAGCACACTTATCCTCAAAAGCAGTAGACAATAAGCTGTGGAAAGAGCCAACGATTACATCGTCAGAGAGAGCTCTTCTTTAAGCTATCGCAGAGGTTTATTACAGTGCGGAAAGCTGGGAAACAAGGCGGCAGATACTGTCAATTATGACTGGGACCGTTTTGTACAAAACCATCGCCGAATTTATTCCCTGCCTCAACCGGTATTGCTATTCTGACGCGAATTTGCATCAGCTCCAGTATGGCCGTGGAACTCAAATGCCCTTGAGAGGAGAGAGAGGCACAAGAATAAGAATCGATCACAAAATGCTAGACTATTTTCTAGCTGTCATTACCAGCCTACACATCGTTCAAGATCTGCCATTTGGCGAAAACGTCCTTTGTGCCTCCTCAGGAGGCACGATAGCCGTTCCTAACGTCATTAGGACGGTGATTCCTTAACTGACCTGTGAGCAATATATCAGCTTCTGCAAAGAAGCGTGCAAGGCTTAGTAAGGAAGTCTTTACAGGATCTAGAGTTCTTTGCGGCCGAGGGGACGAAAGCATTTGATGATCTCATTATGGTTTATGACAAGGAAAAAGGAGACGTGTGACGCTCTGAAAGCGGGAAAACTGTATTTAAAGGCGGATTACAAAGTAAGAATATAACACTGCTTTTATTCCATTAATGGGCGGAAGGGGGAGAGGGTGTGGTTGTAAGGGGATAAGATGAAGAATAGCACTTACCAAACATCTCCGGTGGAAGAGAAATCATCGAGTCGAGAGAAAGCGGCGTTCAGTTTCAAGTAGTTTGCCAGGGTATACTATATAGCTTTGAAGTTCTAGTGAATTTGTTGAGGTAAATTTTGTTTATACAGTAAACATTGTTTTGTTGCGTTTTGCTGAAGGTTTGTCTATCGTAAGTCCACATCAGCCCTTAGTGATTTAACAGAGAAACAGTTTCGGCGCAAATGTGACCATGCCCACAATGAACATTGCGGCCAGTGCTAGACTTTCGAACAAAAAGCCCGCAGACGTGGCAGGCTTTAGTTCAGAGGACGATCGTGATGAAACGATGTATTTATGCAATCACGCGGTTCAAGCTATACAGCTATGGAAGTGCCATCAAATTAGTTCGGTGAGGCAGGACCAATGCGGTCTTGACGTTTTACGGCAGCTGAGCGAGGAAACCTGCTTAATTACTAATGATTGGCTGATAAAGTTCCTACCTCAAAAGTATAGAGAGACTCGATTCGACTGGTTTGGAAAACGTGGCAATCTCATGACATATCAGTGTGGCTTTTCGACGAGTGAATGGTTAGCTCCAGTCACAGTCCTTTATCCACATTCTACCATCCAGCAACCAGGAAGTTCCGTTCCAACTCATATACTGGAACACGCATTGCGCACACTCAGGACCGAGTATTTTCAAATTTAGAAGGCTCATTTTCGACAGGATAATACAGGATGCTACCACGCAGCATCGGCCATACTGGCCGTAACAGCTATGCGACACTCCTCAGGTCATCGCCGTTGACTTCTCAGTGTCACGTAATTATTATTTTTTGTCATAAGTTTGTAGATAGTTTTAGCCACTCGTCTTGTTCGTTAGTGTGAGTGTTAACTACGTATTGTATGATTCCCTAGTGACTGTATTATGTATTATCTGATTTAGTGTTATAGAACTTCTTTTAAGTGTTGTAATGTAGTCATCTAAAAAAAATCATGCTTTGTCGTAATTTGAATAAATTAGTTTAACTATATATAGATGTAAATGTTGGTTGGTTGTTGAAGTGTCGCAAGGTTTGTTGACAAGACGGAAGGCCAATTTTAGAAGAAATTGGAGGGTAGAAACGCTCAAACAGTCAATGCTGAAAGTCTTTAGCAGACCCCAACCCTACATCAAGAAAAAACCCCTTTGTCTACGGTGGAGGAAGGAGCGAGGAGAATATTACTGCACGACTCTTTAGTGAAAAGGAAAACAGAAAAGCAAAGTAAAGTATTTAGTGTTGTCATTTAAATATTTATAAAGCATTAAGAGTCAATTTAGTAGTAACTGTATACTTGTTGTTAACTTATATCTTTAATTAAAAGTCGTACTTATGCTGTGTTGCAGGATTGTGGGAGGTGGTGTGAAGTGCGTTGTCTTACCCTTAGTTTTCTCCTGTTCTCTCATCACCATCTTGCGAGACCCAGGGGATCGCAAACCGTCACACTCAGACCATCAAGGTGGGAAAGGTGTTGCTGACCGTATTTCATGATAAGTGACCTGCAAAAATCATCTCTGGTTCTACATTAACGAGGGAAATGATGTTACTACAGCCGACCAAATGAAAGCTGCACTTCTGTCCCATGGCGGTGTAAACGGGGTGAGAGTTACAGTAGTCAAAGGTCAAACATAAACTTCTCCAGTAGAGAAATCCAAAATACCAGGAGTGAACAAATTGAATAACAACGAGTTTGGAGACAAAGGTATTCGGGCCAGACGAGCATATAGAATAGGCGAAAAACTAATCGTCCTGAAAGACGAGAGAGGTGAGGCTCATTCTTGCAAAATCCAGCTATTTAGTGGTGCATTGCATTCAGTGTAAAGTGCGTTAAAAAATTTTCTAAGACAAAGTTTATTTCTTGGTCTACGATAAGTCGACTGTATTCAATAGCTAATTTGCGTGAAAGAGAGGGCGGGACGTCAAGCAATTGAATTGCAACATTCAGAAGGCATTATAACGATGGTGTCATGTTATTTT
Source organism: Montipora foliosa (assembly GCF_036669935.1). NCBI lineage: Eukaryota > Metazoa > Cnidaria > Anthozoa > Scleractinia > Acroporidae > Montipora > Montipora foliosa. The sequence continues at coordinate 4,156,872 of NC_090881.1, forward strand.
TTAGACCAACGCTTTAGATGGCTGCAGGAGAAGTTTTCAGCAGGGAAGTTTAAATCAGTTGGCAAGCTTTGCCATCATCCTATGGCGACCAAACCGGAAGAAACGGATACCATGGATGGCGTCCATCCTTGAATCAGCAACTGCGCAAGTGCTCTCAGTATACAACTGCCCAAAGGAAGGTTGCATGAGGCAATGCTTAAAGAAAGCTGAGAGAAGCACACTCCGTGACCAAGCCAGACAGGGATATGACGTGACATTGATGGAGGGGGCAGGCGTTATGCCGACATTGCATCCAGCCCCTGATACTACAGCGACAAGAACGACCCCTCAGAAAGAAGGTTAGGCCCACAAGGTGGCAAAGAAGCCATACCGGTTAAACACGGCCCAGAAGGATTTCTTGACGTCCAAATTTAATATCGGCCAAGACGCTGGACTGAAACAAGATGCAGATGTCTTTGCACGAGAGATGCTCGCGACATGAATGACAAGCGTCTTTTCTCTGCGTCAAAATTCCTTACCCAACTCCATGTGTCGTCGTTCTTTTCACGAATTGCCGCTAAGGTCTGCCAACAACCAGCAGTGAGTAAAAAACCACCTGCAGAAGGATTAGATGACATGGACAGAGACGCTGCAGCCGCCATTGAAGAAATGAAATCAGACAAGAGAAACTGTCTCGGAATCCCTGCAGCGGGTGCATCCAATAATTTGTGAGCACTACCACGTTTGCGATATGGTCAACACAGCTTCCTTTAAGAAAAAAAAGCTTGGTGTATTAAAGTGGATACCACCACTTTAAAACTTTTGAGGGCCATCAAAAATACCTTGGTTTTTCCTGGAAGCATTCCAATTCCCATCAAGTGGAGTTCTATGTGTTTACAGTTTTACCTTTCGGATTATCGTCCGCTCCTCACGTGTTCACAAAAATTCTTAAGCCTCTTGAGAAGCATTGGAGACGTTAGGGCATTTGCGTTGCTGGTTTTCTTGACGACGGATGGGGTAGTTGAAATGTATTCTTAAATGTGCAGTACTGTCGCGGATGCTGTTAGAACTGAACTTTCAAAGGCGCGTTTCGTCACTAACGAGGATAAGTCAGCGTGGATACCTTGCCATAGGCTTGCTTGGTTGGGTATCACTTGGGATAGCGCTCGTGGAACCATTGAAATTGTCGATAGGAGTGTTGCCAAAATAACAAGTACCATTGACACTATTATCGACTTCTATTTTGTTCTTTCTGCCAGAAAGTTGGCCTCTTTTACAGGACAGATAATTTCTACAGCGCCTGTTTCCGGGAACATTTACAGGATCATGACTAGGCATTGCAATATGTCTACTTTAAGCCCGAAGCACTGGGACTCGAAAGTTAAGATGGATCCCTATTACACCGAGGAGTTAAATTTTTGGAAAACAATCTAAATTCTATCAAAGTGGGCGATTGTTTTCTCTTTAATAAGCTACAGCGTTTCGCTTACTCCGATGCCAGTGCTACAGGGTGCTCTAGAGTCTTTTGCGCCAGTTTTGGGACGTTCTCTTGTCAAGGGGTTCACTGATAGCCAGACGGCGACTAAAATTCTTGAAGTTAGAAGCATAAAACTGGATTTGCACAGGCTTGCTATTAAGATTTTTCAGTTTTGCGCGAAGCACAGTATTTGGTTGGAGGTGCAGTGAATCCCACGAACTGAAAACGAGAAGGCCGATTACATCAGTCTTCTTTTAGAATTTGATGATTGGTAAATCACGCATAATCTCTTTCTAAGTTTAGAAGAGTTATGGGGATCGCATACAGTTGACTATTTTGCTACTTATTATATAGCAAAGCTACCTAGATTCGTTTCGCGTTTCTGGAATCGGGGTGCGTCAGGGATTGACTTGTTTGCCCAAGAGTTAAGTTCCGAGAATTGTTTAATGGTTTCTCCAGTTTTTCTTGTTTCCCGCGTTATCCATTATCTGAGCCTACAGAAAGCGATGGCGACCCTTGTAGTCGTATTATGGCCCTCGTCCAGTTTTTGGCTTCTCCTGACGAGCAAATATCGGTAGTTCATTAAAGGATGCTTTACGCTGAGTGCATCTTAACCTCTCACCCTGGGAAGAAATTTAAGTTCATTAATTTGTTCTCCTCGTTTTACAAGCGACGTTGTCGCGCTTAGATTCGAATTTTTGTAGCGATTATCCAGCTTATTAGCCCTTAGAGTAGGTTTCTGAGCTACCTATTAGTGCCGATAATTGCAGGATTTGACACTGGTAATTAGTGGCATGGACAGCTGTGTACAGGGTAAATGACACTGGTCATTTACTATACTTTATATTCGTTTGGATGTACTTTGTGGTGTCTTTGCGGGTTTAAATGATCTACTTGAGCAAGTTGCGTTTGGGGTATATATGCGGTTATTACGCGTTTGTTATTTAGTTCTTACTTTGCAGGTTATTCGCTAGGACTCTGTTTAGGAGCTATTTGGCCCCGGGGAGGTCGGTGTAGTTTCTTACTATGATGCTGCCCGCAGAAGTTCCGTCACAGGCATAGGGCCGCTTATTAGAATCGCTGTCGTGCATCGCTTGTGTCACAATTGCTAGAGCCACAATCCTGTGATATAATTTTTTTTCTTGCAGGTTGTAATTGCAAGTAATATATGGATGGTGCTCCCACCTGCTATTAGGTCGGGTTTCAATTCTTTATTTAATTGTTTACTTAGTTCCAGGGCGAATTCTACTGTGAAGAAATATCTTAAAGAAATAAACAAGTCTTTACTATGGTGTAGAACTAGGAAAATTGCGCTACGGTTGACATTTTCTTCTTCTGTTGTTGCCCTTCATCTATATGGCTTAGATCAACAGCTTAAGTCCCCGGCAGCAATTGTTTTGGTCATGCTGCGCTGAAATGGCTCCATTCCTTTGTTCCTGATGATAGTCCCAATCCTTTGGATAACGCTTCTTGCAAGAACTTGATTGAGAGTGCCATGAGGAAAAGGAGCAATCAAGTTAACAAGAAAAAGCCCGTGGACCCTGCCATAATTAGAACTGAGCATTGTTGACATTCATGGCGCTGAGGAAGCATCTTTAGAGGACTTACGCATTACCGCAACAAGTTTTTTAGGTTTTTCAGGATTTTTTCGTTTTTCTAATATACTGTCAAGACACCTCACGTTTTGCGATGGCTTTGTTAAAATTTTTGTGCCAAGAAGTAAAACGGATGTATATAGTGAGGGCAACTGTGTTTATATCGCTAAGTTAGAGAGCAAATACTGCCCAGTAACTATCCTACTTAAGCATATTGAAGGAGCCAATTTGGATCTGTCTAGTCACTTTGCCTTTATTGAGGCCATTAACGAGGAACAAGTCGGGTTATAGTTTTAGGAATGCCAATTTATCCTATACTCGCTTCAGGGAAATATTTAAGACTACTTTGAAAGCCTGATTCAGGCTATGACCCCCAAGGAGTATGGGGGTGCTACAGCTGTTGTCAGTAATAATGCTTCCTTTTTGAGAGGTTGTCAAAACTTCATGGGCGCTGGAAAACAGATGAAGTGGAAGACATGTACGTTTTAGAGACAGAGTCTAATCGTTTAAGTGTGACGAGATATTTAGGTATTTAGCTCATATCTCAATACGTTATCTGTTTTTCCTTTGCCAATGCTGTAAGATCACTTTTATTTAGAGTGTTAGGGTTCGCACGTGATCCACCCATATCTGATTTCGCCTGGTTTTTGCGGTTACTTAAGCGGTAAATATTTTACGTTCGTTTGTGCGAAGCGAAGTAGAACGTAACCCAGTTTTCTTACGGCTTATATTTGAATTTCAAAAAAAATGTAACGGCAAATCATTTGTCTCCCTGAAGAAGTCAGGCCGTGCCTAACGAAATTGGTAAATAATAAAAAAACATGTATCTTCCCATCCGTACAACTTGCAATATAACAACACCTTGACAATTAAGAGGTATCTTGAATCACGTTCAAGCTTTGATTGAGTTTTTATCATCACATTTCCTTCTGTCTGTGAGCAGATGGCCACGCACCCGCTCTTTTATCCCACTTCGGTTGTCGTAACCGCTGACCCCTCGCCCGATCTTCAAGTAGCTAGAGAGCTTGTTGGGCGTCAAACACTGCGAAGTTCGTCTTTTTATCGTCCGCGATGAGTTGTACGAAAAGTAGGTGCGAGCCTCTCAGTATTCTGAGGATTTTAAGAAAGATCTGCTTTTCATTCATTCTCTCACACACTCAGGCCTTTCTTGAAAATACAGTGAATCATGAACTGAGAGTACATGCTTGGATTTGTTCGATTCCAACGAGAGATTTGAGAAAGACGGCTCGCCACTTTCGAGGTATTTCCGTTACGGATTAATTTTTGTGTAGAGGATTTGATTACAATTGAGCTCAAAAACTCGTTGGTACACCTGTGGGACCGACCAAAATGTTTGATCGAAGAAATAGAAGACAACATAGCATTTGAACTGTAGGGCCACCCACATGCTTCTGTAAACATAGGCTTGAAAGAAATTTTTGTCGTATAATATTGTATTAGTATGCAGGTCTATCGCTTTTAAAGGTATAGTTTTAAGCGTAAAGCATTGAAACTTTTACTGCGAGTCATTTTGCACGCACGACCTTGTTTAACAGGTATATACATATCGTATGATAATTGATTGTTACTTTCACCACCTACTGAATTGAAGTGGTGATATTTCCTATAAAATCCTAGATTTAGGTAAAAGTAAACAGAACTTCATTTTTTAGCGCTCTTGTTATCCTAAAAAATATCCATCGTGTGCTGGAAATTGTCCAGTTTGTTGTATTAAACGATACACGTAGGCAATTCATTGTCCCGAAACCTGTTGATTGCGTTACTGCTTTCACGTTTAGTGCTCTAAATGCGTCGCGCTTTAAGTGCCCAAGCCAAGTTTTTTTATATATTATAGTCTAATAATAGGTTTTTTCTTGTGGCTTTTTTTTTTATGTAAAGTTATGTCGGATGTTTCTCAACGTGGTAACTTGCATCTGCCGAAAATCTAAAGTAGAATTATCTATCTTTGCAAAATGTTTACATTTTCTAGTTGTTAAGAAAAATAGGTGTCCATGTGCAAAAGATGGTTTCATCACGACGTATTGATTTGTGAAACCCAAACACGCAAAAAGTGAAATTTCCTGGAAAATTTCATGGTCATTTTTGTTGCGATCTCGGTATTTGACGTTTTCAATTGCCAGATTTCTCAAAAACTAAGTCAGTTAGGAAGCTTAATTGATATCATCGATAATAGTTCACCAAAGGGTTTCTCCCGACAAATATGAAGAAATCCGATATTTCACTTTAATTTGTCCGCGAATTCTCGATATTTACAGTGAGCTTCTCTTAAATGCCTTCGCAAGAGTGGCGTATTGAAGAGGAATATCACAAGGAATGGTTAGTGATCATAACACGAATTCCATTGCCACAGAGAGAGAACTCGTGGCAAAATTAAATGAGTCAAAAATTCGCGAGAGGACTGGCAATCAAGGAGTTAACTGGGTTTTTAACCCTCCTTTAGCACCCCATTTTGTTGAAGCGCATGAGATAATGATCAAAGCGGCTAAGAAAGCGAACGAGCAGCTAATGATTACTTTTATCGGGGCAGAATCCCTTGGAACTCCAGACCGATAACGTACCAGACCGCCAATCCAAATGATGATACCCTAACCATTTCCTACACTGCCAACTACGTAGCAAATTTGCGCCCGATTCCGTAGACGAGTGGACGAGACGGCAGTGGTGTAGTAAGGACTGTTTAACACATCAATACATGGTGGCTAGACATAGTGGCGAATCTGAGTGGCGATTTTGGCAAATTCTTGTCAACTCGCCAAATGTATGTAAATTAGTTCAGTACGCGGTAGCCAGCCAGTCGACAAATCATGCGAATTAGTATGGGAGTATCTGTAATCCCGTGGGAATTGTCTGGTGAGAGAAAGCCGCCTATCTAAATGTGTTAATGGGGCCCAAAGGAACATGTGAAATGTTGTCGGCAATTTTGTAACTTCCACCGACGGCTTTTACGTGAGGTTAAAAGTGTGACCCTCAGAGTTCAACATGGAAACGAAGCTTGACCTTCAACTGCTTTGTTACCATCGTCAATGGTGGCGAATTTTCCACAAAAATTGTCATCCTTTTAATTGGGGTCTATCTGACACGCAACAGTAATAGAACTGATACCGTGACCACGCTAACGTGAAAACGAGGCTGGAACACGTAATGCCTTGTAGCAATTGGTTATGACAACAGATTGTCCCAATCAGCCAAAAGCAATTTTATCACAACTCCCTGACAAATATAAAAAGGTATCCTATTCATCTCCCTCGTCTCCCTCCTCCTCCTCCTCCTCCTCCTCTTCATCATCATCATCGTCTTCATGATCATCATCAACATTATCAACATCAGATGACTCATGGTCATCATCATCAGCATCATTATCACAGCTTCCATTATGTTCAGCACCATTGCAGCTGCAAACATCGGTACATTTAGGTCCCATTTCGCGACTTTGACATTTATTAGGGGAACAGAGCAGCTTGGGGTAATCTCTGTACAGCAACCCACAGAGATATGGTGTATAAACGTACAGCTGTACCTTGAGAGAAACCATTAGCAGGCTGATACAAAATGGTTGCTGCATGCTGTTGATGGTACAAACTCGGGGGCCACTACTATCAACATCATGTAACCTGACAACGACATGCACGAGTAGTGTCCCTTAGGCAATTCCCAGAAATAATAATAGCTTTATTAATTAATTGTTCATTAAATTTAAAAAAAAAAACCATAAAATTAAAACATGAAAAATATAAGAGGTAATGTACTGTTTCAAGTGAAGCTATGATTGTCGCAGTTATGAACGCAATTTTTGCAATTGCGTAAAGAAGCCTGAAAAGTTTAGGACTTCAACGGGGTTTGAACCCGTGACCTCGCAATACCGGTGCGACGCCACTGACGTTAGGAACTGGTCATTTGTGGATTCCAATGTTCCCGTGAGGAATGAATCAACGATGATATATCAGTTCATCGTTGATTCATTCCTCACGGAAACATTGGAACCCACAAATGACCAGCTCCCAAAATTAGAAATGAGTACAAATTTCGAATTAAACAAGAACAACAAGGGCGGACCCCTCCCCCCCCTTTTTTTGTCAAGGCTTTGTTTTTCTTTTGTAAACGTGTGTTGGATGGTACTTCGAGCTTTGTTACTTAAATATATTGTCTTTACTAAACATTGTTAATAAGAAAATTTATCGAACGTCGCTCGCGTCAATGGCCCTTACAAACTGGCTTCGAACCGGTTGCAAACGTCGCATTTTATTTCGCAAAAGGACGAGGTAGGCTGGATACGAATGTGTGTTCTACAGGGTGTCTTACAAACAGTTGTACCAGTGTAGGTAGGCTTTTGTAAAGGAGCATTAATTGCCAAAAGAACGATCCCATTGACACTCGTAAACCAAGTGAGTAGTAACTGTAGTTACATTTTATCGCCTTCCTGATTGTAAGAAAATTTCTACGCAAGTTATAATATAAGCAATTTTAGATCTATTTAGCTTTTAGCCTCACTGTGCTACAGAATCCAGGTTATTCGGTTCTGCAAACTGCCTACTTGAGTTTTAGTCAAAAAGCAAAATGAACCAAGAAACTTTTAAAGGCCCATCTTCAACCGACAGGCATTTCAACTGTTTGCTTTTTTTTAAAATGGAAATTCTCATTGCTTATTAGAGCGATCTGATTGGGTGAATTTCAGCTTTGACGGGATTTTCATACATGAAAAATGTTCCATGGCACGCATTGCCTGTTGGTTGAAGGTGGGCCTTTAAGCAATCAATGCAGCGGCTGCAACTGTACATGTGTCTTAACTCAGCAAGCAACGCCGATTAAACTTAGAGATTTAGTCATTGCTTTAAGTAGAAATTTACTTCAACTGCATGTCCATGGAAGTGATCTACTTAACTTTACGGAAATAAGAAAGCCCACTCAAGTCATTGTTTCTTTGGCAGCCCGAGAAGACAATGAATCACATGTAGTTATGAATTTTCTTATGATTGGTCTGTCCATGGGACGAATTTCCTTTGTTGAAATTGTTGTTATAGATCTTCTTAGAACCTGTGTTCGAAGACTACATTTTTAGTCGCAAATGACCGTCTCCCAGAATGCATGCAGTAAATATCCGTCTCAAACAAACTGGAATTGATAATTTTTCAGGGAAACAATGTTGCCGCCTTTGGCAGGAGGTTGTGCTCTCGCCGCGATTGCTTCGGCCCCTGCTAGCATCATAAAGTATTAATTAATTAATTAATTAATTACTTCTTTGACCGCAACCACACCTGTATTTTATTAAATATTTTAGCATTATATCTTCAGTATGGGATCCAGGCATTTGCTAAATTTAAGCGTCCAGATTACACTAGATTGCATCTCAGAGAACTTCAGCTCAAAAATTTTCCCTGTGGAGAATGTGCCCAAACCTCCCTAGAAAAGTGCGCCGTTCCCAGTCCTCGTGGGCCCCTGAACAATGCAATCAATCCCATAATCGATTCTATTTAGACAGGAGCAGTAAAATCAATTCCAATTGTCCTAAAAGGAGTCTGCGAACGACTCAGGGCGTTTAAATCAAGGAAAAAATGGATCCTGGCTAAGATCAAATAAAAGGTTCCACAGAAAGAACCAAAATGACAGACTAGAATAACATTTAGTGTTTATCTTAGAAGGCTAAGGTTCAAATGCACTTTAATTTTTGACCTGAGAGGGTTCATTACTGTAAAGACTTTATTTAACTCAGTCGTGTGAGTCACTTTGTAACTAAGTCGCACACAATTATTTGTGGAGTGGAGAGGCGCAAAGCCGTGTCATATTTTGAAAGTGTATTTAGGACAATATACTTACAGCCACCATAGATTCGTGAGTCCTGAGAAAACGTTTCCAGGGAGTTGACTTATTTTATTTTTACCAAGATTTCTAGAAATGAACACAAAATTAGAAATGAGTACGAAATCTGAATTAAACAAGAACAATATATTCAACGCCATTAGAGTTTTAATTGCCGTTTCCTTCTCAGCATTCGCCGCTGATCGTCGTTGTACTTCATTCTACTTAGACAAGAGCAGGAAAATTAATCCCAATTGTCCTAAAAGGAATCTGTGAACTACTCAGAGCAATGAAATCAAAGAAAAAATGGATAACAGTGGATTTGCTAGTTTTATGGAAAACAATAGAAAAGATCTAAAACAAAATTTAGCATTTCAATGACCTAATGCAGTTTAAAGACATGCATTGTTTTATCGAGCAACGTTTGTAAAAACGTTACTCTTCCTTGTACTTGTGCATGTTCATTGCCGTGACTTTAACATCTTCAGTTCCCACGGTCTGCTCCCGTCTGACCTTGTAGGTCAGTCGGTAGAGCAGCGGTGATCTAACCCGAAGGTCGTCCGTTCAATTCCCACCCTGGTCAGAGTTTTTCTCTTTCCTTGTGTGGGCCCATTTCCACTAGTAGGGCTAACGCTCACATGGTTCATATGGAGTACAAAACTAGCACTTCTCATTACACTCTAATCAGTTAAGTCTGTTGAAATAGAAAGTGCTACACGGCCAACGTTTGTAAAAACGTAACCCTACCTTGACTTTGTAATCTCAGTTTAGCTTTTATTGCAGTTTGATTCCGAGCAATCACTGATCGCGGCTTTACTTAATGCCAATTAGGTTATCGTGGTTTTCCAACGTTCAGCTCACCGATGAGGCTATTCGTGAGATATGTTTTGGAAGCTAAACGCATGCTTTCTGAACGGCCGGTCAGCGTGACCCACCGAGAGTAAACCCTCTAAGATTGTCTATTGGGATGCTTCTTTTCTTTTCTTCTTCAGTTCTTTTGTTGAAAACGAAGGTAAAATATTTTAGCAAAACTGGTCGCCTGACGAACGAGAGAAGAGCTCTACTTGGAAAGAATTAAAAGCTGTTAAGTTAGCCATCGGACGTTTTGCTCATGATCTCAAAGGCCAGCAGGTGGCCTGGTTGACTGATATCAAAACGTTGTAACCATGGTAAACGGTGGAAGTCGTGTTTAAGAATTACAGTCTCTTGTTTTAGAGATATTCACTTTGTTAGCAACGAATTGCATTTCACCGTAAATGAAATGGATTCCTAGAGACCTGAACGCAGAGGCGGAATGTCTGAGTAGAATCGTAGTATTCAATGATAATGCATTAAATTTGTTTCATTTCTCGCCTGACGTTAGGTCATAAATTGCTTATTCCAAAAAGAAAAAAAAAAGGGAAGTCAACGACTTTGTTTCGGAGAGATAAGAAAAGGGAGAAATGTCTAATTTCGATAGATGGGTCATCATAACGAGATGTAGCCTCATCTGCTCATCCGTCGTAAATCATAAAAATAATGTATTAGAGTGAAGGTTTCCGTGCATAGAATTATAGGAGTGCACTTCCGGAATTCAGGAATTTTAAAAAAGATAACCTCTTGCGTTGTGATATATATATATATATATATATATATATATATATTTTTTTTTTTTTTTAATTTAATCATATTTTGTGGATTGTGAGAAGAGTAAGTGATTCATGCTTTAAAAAATTGGGTCACCGGTGATCTAAACAAGTAAAATCGATGAGATGTTGCGAAGCTCTTGGAAAATTTCGTTTCTCACGATTTTATATGCCCTGTCGGGGTAAGTCTGGAACCCAAGACAGGATCGATCGATGAAAGGTTTTTGTAAAAAAAAGAAAACTTTCTCTAGCACAGCAACGACGTTTTAAGCAGGCGACATCTTTACCGTATTTGGTTAGTGTTTTGTATCATATCTCTCAATTGCCGTCATGCTCAATTTTTGGAGTGTGGTTTGGTGAGATATAATTGCTGGCTGTTTCCATGTAGGTCCTCACCATTTAAGTGGATGGGTAAGAAAATACAATTCTGCTCTATTTTCATGAAAGTAAAGGAAAAGAACTTCAAAAACATGTATTCATTGTTGATCAAGAAGTTCGTAGCGTAATAAAAACATAAAAAAAAGCCCCATTAAATTCACGCAAGGTCGCTGACTTTACTAATCTTCGAGTTTTCAAAACTTTCAGCCACTACTCGATTTGCTACCTCTCCAGACCTTCCCCTCACATATATCTCTTTAACGTTTTCATGATACATTGGAAATAAATGTGCCTTTTTTACCTTGGCCAGGGTTCCTTATCCGAGATGTTAGGGACCTTTCAAAAGATCTATGGCGGCGACGGCCGCGAGAACGTCATTTCATATTGTTAGTTTAGTTTTTTAACGTTTTTCCCGATTATTCCAGTTTGTTCTACTTCCACAAACTATCTGAATTATCCAGGAAGTGAATTGGGAGGAACAGTGTTGAAACTAAGAAGGAAAATCGAAGATTTGCCCTTGTGTGCTCTCGTCTTTCCACAGGTAACCCAGGCTCACTGTGTGCGTCACGTAGGTATTAAAATATAAAGAACATATGAGGCGAAGTTTAGGTCTGAAAATTTGCTAGAAAATGGTAATAAAAATCGATGAAACTTACCATGTGGTGAGCTGTTGTTGTCTTTAATACGTACACGACGTGTCGGGGAAAATGGTCCCCGTTCACCTTCCTTCATAATATAGTGACAAGGTAGGAGACGGAAGCCGGCTTATGGACTCCGATCGATCCAAAACAAGCACGATTTTTTCCGCGAAAATCAAATCCAGTCGCTTAATAAACACGCCAGGTTCGTGGAATAGGAATTTCTCTAAACCATGAATCCACTGAAGCGTCTCCAGGTAGCAACGCGATTCCACCAGACTCCGTAAAACTTGTAAGTTAACCTGCTAAAATGGCGGCCAGAAAGCGTGGTACTCACCAAGTGTCCAATTCAAAATGGCACTGAACTCGGGACGCCTGGTGACGAGTATAATAAGTCTCCCTCGAGGGAGGGGAGTCCCAAATTGCTCAAAACAAAACTCACTCTCCCACTACACCCTCGAGAATATTGCCCAGAACATAGTTAGTAGAGAGGGGACACAATCACCGAGTTGGAGGGAGTTTTCTAACTACAAATTGAATTGACGGGTTTTGCCTGCTACACGAAAATTCTGGTTAAAATATGTCGTTGTCTAAGAGTTTAAAAAGGTCTCTCGATGACCACGATGTGGTGAGACCTTCAAGGAAGAAGAATCGAGTTGCTATATCTTTGTACGCTGCAGTTAAAGCCTGGTGAGTATACATTTTTGAGACCTGAGTTCGAACTTTTTTAAGCCGAACGTCTTCTGTTTCTAATCTCATGCCGTTTTCCGATCTATCATGATTGTAGGATACTCTTGAATTACGAAACTGTTGAGGATAGTTTCATCACAACCGCCGATGATATATTCGCACACGCTTCTCGGGAAAAGGGGAATAGCCCAATCAGTGAAGGTGGTGAAATTACCCCAAGGTTAATTAGACGAGCCGTCGAAGAGGTATTTGTTAGGAAGCCTACCCGAATGCGTGTCAATAAAAAGAAAGTTTGGGCCTACAGAGGGCTGAAGCATGTCAGTCAGCAGTCATCAGGAGAAACGACAAGTCCAACAGACGAATGGAAAACCCTTGTTCTCCAAGCAAAAAAGATGGATTTAGGTGCGTGGAACGTCGTAAAATCAACCAACACGTCTGTCAGCTTCGCCCGCTTTGAAAAAGTGCGATACAATAACCAGCTGGTCGTAAGTGAGATTTGCTTCACAAAAAAAGAGGATGAAAATTGCACAGAAACAAAGATCAAGTACCATGAAAGAGAAGTGCCAAAAGAGGTAGTGTGTACCCTTGACAGTAATTTTGGTAATTGTACAACGAAAAAGAAGGCATTATTGTGGATGAAATTTCTGGATTCGAGTTTTGTTTGCCATGGTTTTCAGACGGATTTTGAGTTTGCCGATGAACGCATAGCCAAACACCATATTATAACAGAAGACTACAACATCTCAGAAGAAAGAGCATTCTCTATTCGGTGCGAAATTCTGACCAATTCTGCGGGGATACGTTGCAGCAAATGTTCAGAGGAGAAAAAACGCCTTGACAGAAAAATCGGTAGGAGGATGTTGGCCACGGATAAGCCACTACCCCCAACTGCAAATCACCGATATATGACTAGGGAGCAGATCCTAGAAAAACTAGAAAGAGAAAAGCAGAGACGCCTATCAGAACAAAGACAAAGAGAAAGAATTCGAAGCCAAATGCTAGAACTGGAGGAAGAAGATCACCATGATATGGTGGAAATTATGAGACATGTGAATAAAGACGAGGTGCCAGAAGATATGCTTTTATTTTGGGATGAGCAAAAAAAGATCTTGCAAACCAAATCAAAACACCAGTACAGATGGCATCCAAAGTGAGTGCACACTATGTTACAGCAAGGAGCTCAAAAGTGTTACCGCCTTTTGATTCATTCAAATTATTTTATGCAGATTTAATCCAATCAAAAGTCAGCTGGAAACTGTCCATGACTTCTGATTGGTTAATGTCATGAAAGAAGGTGAGTTAATTATGGCAGGTCACACTTTTGGGCTCCTTGCTTCGAGGAGTCTGAGCAGTACTAATTTTACTGATCAGCAAATAATAATAACCACATAGATACACATGGTAATATAATTATTGTTTTATGTAGTCTTGCACTTGGGTCTCTCTTTGATGCATATCTTCTACTTCTTTTGGTAGGATTATGAAACTGTGTATAGAGTTGTATGTTAAAAACCCTCATGTGCTAGACTCACTTCGGCAAGTCATATATCTGCCAAGTAATCGAACTATCAGGTGTGTACATGTTTTAATTGGAATCTTATTTACAGGGTAATTGTAATTGGTGTGTTTTTTTTTTTCTTGTTCACTAATTTCTTTTATGTGTTAATATCTGACAGATGTCACAAGAATAAAGTGGAGCAGAAGCCAGGGTGGGATGCAAATCTTTTAAAATGGTGCCTTCAGGAAGCAAAGAAAGCAAACCAGAAAGAACAGGACTATTGGGGTGGCTTTGTTCTTGATGAAATGAAGATACAAGTAACTTAAAATATTGCAAAGCTGGGGTTTACATGGTTTAACCCTGGGGGGGGGGGGGGGGGTACTCGATGTATCCCTGGTTGGGGAGGTGCGGCGCGGCCCCTCATACCCTGACCCTGTGTTTAAGACAAATATCGCTGATTTTCCTACCCATTTTAAGACAGAATTCCGATTTTTGATACCCTGTTTAAGACATTTAACCCAGTTTAAGACAAAAATTGATAAATCGATACCCTGATTAAGACAAAAAATGATAAATTCGATACCCTGTTCAAGACAAAATCCCGAAAAACATACCCTGGCTGGCCGCACGTCCCCATTAAGCCCTTATAAGGGAGTAACCCCCCGGGGGTTTAACATCTGCAAAAATGGCCACCAACTGCTAAACTCATTTGTATTCCCTAACTAAATACAAAAAAGTCTTCTTCCTGGTATTGAAATGCATATTTTATTCATGGCGTAATAATATTAATCTCTTTATGTTTGTTGTAAAAAAGTGACAACTACTGCTAGGGCACTTTCCTTTTTGTCAAGCAAACACATATAAGAATAATAGTCTAGATGTTGGAGACACACCCAGAGGTGAAAGGTTTATACATATTAAGGGCATCAGGTTATAAAGACTTTGCTATTAAAATTGGTGCTCTACTAATCTATAATAACAGGAAGATGTAGAAATGGTTGTAACAGGAGGGAAACACAAGCTTGTAGGATTTGTGGACCTGGGGAAAATTCATGATAATATGGAAATCCTTTCAGGTAATTATGAATACCTAAAATTATGAATGCCAAAAATTGAAGCCATAGAAAATTATTTTTAAGCGTTGAACATTCAGGGTGAAGGCCCTTGCAGACCTATAAATTATGGATAATTTAAGCTGTTTAATTCAAAATTAACCATTCTATTTTTTCCTTCCTTTCTTTTTTTTTTCTTTTTTTGTGTTTTATTATCATAGTCAGAAAAAAAAGAGATTCCATTGAATTTAGAACTAAATGATGTTGTTCCAAAAAACATCCATACTCCCTCCACAGAAGGGATTAGAAATTCCTGGGGTGGTGGGTTTAAAAAGGCCCCACAAAAAAGTAAATTTATATTGAGTTTGCCTGAAATTTCCAGCCCGGGCAGGAAGGGAGGGGGGGGGGGGGGGTTCACTAAGGAAAGATCCCTTCTGGGGCAAGGTCTACATATAATTTTTGCATCACACTAGTCATATCATTATGTTGGGCCAGGTAATAACTTTTACCACACCTAGCCATAAAAGCATCTCACAATTTCACGATAAATTTTCAACAGGAATGTCTTGTTCAACAATACAGAGTTCCTTGCAAATTTGTATAAATAACAAAATCGTCCCTGGCACTGCACTGTTAAAGGTCACTGTCAATATTGCATTATAAAAAGACAATTCCAAATGAACTAGAACCAGAAACAAATAGCCCAACTTTTTGGGTGGTTTGGTTCTAATTAAGGCTATGTTTCTCCTGTTTTTTTTTTAGGAACAGAGACAAATGGTCCTGTACTAGCATCACATGTCCTTCAGTTCATTTTTTTAGGAGACAATGGCTTCAGGTTTCCAATAGCCCAGTTCCCTTCAAGTGGATGCACTGCGAGTTCCTTGTTTTTTATATTCTGGGAAGGTGTCAGGAAAATGCTGGAAACAGGATTCAAGTAAAACGATGATATTATATTGCTTTTTTTCTTCACAAATTGAACAACTGTAACTTTTTAAAACCTAATATCATGGGAACTATCCCAAATGTAACCAACTTTTCTTTTACAATGTAATTATTAAATTAGGAAATGACTGAACAAATTGCAAATTACAAGTAAAAAAATTACTTTTGTCTTAAAACAAGAAGCCACAGTCCTTCTGTATCATTAAAACTAATAATTATTATTTACATTATGGACACTGATGTGCATATTGGAAAACTCTGAAGACAAAAAATGTATTTAATTTATAGGTTATAATATTCTGTTTCTTTTCTGTACATGACCTATGCAGCTAAATACTTAAATTAATGAAACACTTTTTGTATATCCATAAATGAACTAGCAGAGTGATTTCCTCTTTTATTATCATTTCATAATATGAAACAAGAGTGTACTACTGCATCTTAGATGGAGCTGAGGTAAATCGACAGTTCATAAAGCTGCATTTTTTGGATGACAACGAGGCTGTGCAAAGGCATTTTACATGTCACAACATCTTCAATGGCAAGTGCCCTATGGTCTTCCTTATGGACCCAAAGGTAATCTCTGTTTTCTTTATAAGAGTAAACCCAGATTTTATTCCTATGTGACATATATGCATGACTTGTCTTATTATGAGTAACCTGTTGTGTATACTAAAATAGCAAGATGAATGGATTATTAAACCATGCTATGGTTTATTTCATGTATTAACAAAAAGGGCGCAGGACACTCTAGCTATGACTCAGAATGGGTACTGCATGGAAATATCATATTTTATAATATTATACATAACTTTAAGAATAAAACTAATATAACTTGCACATCCATAGCAAAAATGAATTTTACCAATTAAAATGAATTATTGATTGCAGATCCAAAAACAATTTTCATTACCTCCTCAGCACAATGTTAAAAAGCTCAGGAATAATGTCTTGAAGAGCTCCCTCGATGGAAACAAACATCTGCAATATGGGGAGAAGAGCATTCTTTGGGAGCATTTGGTCAATGCCTTTAACTTTGACCAGGGAGAGTTTACAATGTCATACCATGAGAAGCTGACGGCAGAGCACTTTGAATTGAACCCTTCCTCAAAAATGAGAAATCACCTGGCAGAAGACGTTCTGGACAAAAATATGCTAAGCCTAATGAAGGTATTTCTCTGTCAAATATATCAATATGCAGCATTTCAATTAATAACTTAGCAACTTAAATGAGGTAATGGACGGTTTAAACCATTGACATTCATGGACATTCTTGTTCATTTTGTTACATATATTGTTTAGCAACATGACTTATCAAAAGCTGGATTTTGAAATTGCAGCTCATATGGTCACTTGTGAAACTCCAATAAGCCAAACAGAATTCATGTATGAACTAGTGTTTCTGACTATTTCAGGCATACAAAGTTCACCTTGCAACAAAGGGACAAGATGGTAGCAGCATTGATGCAACTATCACTCTCCTAAACCATTCATCGAAAATTATTCAACTTTTCCAAGATAAAATTGGCATACAAAGTATACAAGACAGCAGACTGAAAGATCTGAGCCAATTCTTGGATTTTTTGATCAAGTGGAAGTCATCAGCTGGTACTGATGGCAAAAAATTCATATCGTCCAAACTTTTCTTTGATCTAAACTCCATGATCCTTGGATTTCAATCTCTAGTATCAATCAAACTTAAAGCTTTTCCCAATGCCATCATAAAGCCAGCCATAATAAATCAGGATTTGGTTGAGAACCACTTCTGTCAAGTCAGAGCATGTAATGGGCAAAATAACAATCCTACATGGCGACTCCAGGAGACATGCCAAAACACCATTAGATATGGACAGACAACAATTAGCAGAAAAAGCAATGCTGGGGCATTAAGTTTGAAAATGAAGAGTTAAATAAATCAGTACCTCTACATAGGGAGGAGAATAAGAAAACCTCAGTATGTAACATCACCATGGATACTTAACTCACAGTGTAACAAACTCAACCAGGCCATAGGCCACAGACTCATCATTTTTTCCCAGTGTAAATGTAAATAGACTTAAAGTAGGAAAGACCACTCTGCTGTAAGTGTGACCTTGTTTTGCTGTGGTATGTAGTAAGTTTGATAGCAGCTGTTGAAGTTGTTACACTGAAACTACAACTACTGAAAAAATTACCTTAACCTGATAATTCTGATGGAAACTCTCTGGTTTACCTCATCAACATTTGCCTCGGTCCGTAAATTGTCAAGGTAGAATGGACAAACCATAGAAGTACTTTGTTTCATGACAGGAATAAGACGTTTGCCAACATGTGCCTTGCATTCTCTGGTGTGAAATTGGATACTGTAGGCCAGGCAAAGCTTGTGCAGTTGTGCTTTGGTATACATTTTCACAAATGTAGACTCACCATACTTCTCTATGTATAACAGCAACCGCTGGTGGCTTGTCACCTTTCCATGACTGTGATCTGCGGCAATTTCAGAAAAGGGAACTAATGTTTTCTTCACTTCCAAAGCAGTTTTCCTTTCCAGAACTTTCTTTCTGTGCTCGGCACTCTTCTTCAGTCTGTTCAGTTAATTTAAGAACAGATGTATATAGTAATAAGTAAAGAGGTAAATCAAGATTTAAGTGATATACAGAATTGATTTGTTTATTGATATTTCTCAAAGAACTAATTATCTCCTTTAAATGCTATCCCAAAAAGCTCCATGGCATCAACAGATAAAACTAATGGTCCAAGTGAAACTTACAGAAATCCTAGGAAGGGAATGGTATTGTTGCAGGAAAGGAAATGGTATTATTACAGGGAAGGTAAGCAAATTGCTCATCGCTGGAAAATCCTCAATTCAGGGCAGAAAATCCTAAAAGATATATGTTCAGTTTTCTCCAATCCTGAATGAATTCAAATCAAAGTCACTGGTTGGTAAAAAAATGAGACACTTTCTACCGTTGACCAACCCGGCCCCATCAAAAGTTACATTAAGAATGACAGAAATGATTATAGTTATTAAGCCGTAGAATAACTGATTTGAAGAAATATCCAGTCCCTATCCCTGTTGTAACCATTTGAAGTCTGCAGATTATGAGTTATAATACTGTGCATGAAAAAGCAATACCTGTGGGCAAGGCGAAAATCTCTTAAGTACTGCCCAGCACCAGCCAACATGTATCTGTTTGTGATTTCATCATACAGGTCATCCAAAGCCTTCTGCAAGAGAAATGATATTTTGAAATGAAAGTGTAAATTACCTTAACATTTTTGTAACATAAATCACTTTATATTGAATAATGTCAACTGCTCATGAAATGACAATATTCATTAGATATATAAATGGAGAAATGTGCAGAAACTTAAACACCAATTTATGGAGTTCCCCAATCGGTAGGATATTTGTTTGAAAATGATCAAGATTCAGAATTCCATGTCTCACCCAGTATCTTACAAGGTGATGCCCTTTTTCGATTTGAGGTGGTTTCCAGAGAATTAAATTAACCAATTGCTAATGATTTAAATATTAAAGCTGAAATCTGGATTTTGCAGTATTATTATTATTACAAACATACCTGGCCTATCTCCTCATGAGCAGGGAAGCAAGCCCTCCATTTCATTCTCAGTTCTTTTGAACTTTTAACAGCCTCCATAGCATCATCAACCAGGTTTTGATGTCTAGCACGCAGCTTGCTTTCATTGAGATTGTCAACTCTCATCTGCTCAAGTTCAAGGAAAAATTCATAAGCAGCATCCTCTATATGAATCAAACCCCTGGACCTATACTGTCTCTCTTCTGTGACCATCAATGTGTCTTGGTGTTTTGATGTCTGTTGCAGCTGCGCAAAGTTTGCGATTACATATTCCTCAAGCAGACCACTCATTGCTAGAGACTCCCTTACTAAAACCTGGGTTGTTTGAACCTGAGATGTCATATGCAATTTGACATATTTCAATTTCGCATGAAACACTTTAGAAACAGCCCAAGCACCAACATGTCGGATTTTCGCCTTCCCTTCAACAGGTATTTCCTTGACATTGATTACCACAGGATTTGCCATTTCTACATTCTTCACCCTCTCGGCAATTTTCTCAACTACTTCTCCATACACAGAAATCATTAGCTCATTGCCAACTGCAACCTGAATATCTGACATTTCAGTGGTGCCAAAGAATAACTTCAAGACGGACAAGAAATTTGCAGATCTGCTTAGCATCATATACAAATCTCTAGTGTCTAGAGACCACTGCTTTGAAGAGATTTGAACACGCGAATCATCAGCCAGCAGGGACTCTTCTAGGATTATTTGGCATGCTCTGCACCACAACACCTTGCCAAAAACATCTAAAGTTTCATTATTCTTTAAAACTTCGTCAAGCAATCGGTTTTTGATGCCAGCATACTCACTAAGAGGCTCGGCGACCTTCATTGACTCCAACATAGCCCTCACACTAAAGCCGTCAGGAGGGGTGCGTAAAAAATCGTGAGAACTTTCGTCTGCCAAAACAGCATAAACAGTCTCTAAGTCCAGCATCAGTTCATCAGGTTCTCCCCTTTCAAAAAAGGATGTCACAATTTGTTCCGTTTTCTCATTCAGCTCATCCATTACATGATCTCTGGCTGCTTCAGAATCCTCATTTCTGTCTTCATTAACCTCAAGGCTTTGGGCTGGAAGAATTTTGTGTCTGCAGCAGCTGAAGTCGCCTTCAGCAGCTAAAGTCACATTCATCTCCTCTTGATTTGCGTCAGAGATATTAATACATTCCTGTAGGGGTGGTATAAGTTGACGCCGGTGAAAGTTTAAGACCCGTAGATGCTGAGAACTTTTGACTCGGGTGAAAGCAACATATAGAAGGCCTGGTGTGAACTCTTTAGAACAGTGTACAACAACAGATTTAAATGTCAAACCCTGAACTTTATGGCAGGTGGTGGCATACATTAGAATCACAGGAAATTGAGTACGGGTCCCGACAACTTCACCGTGTTTCCCCCTATTCTCCCAGGTTTCTCTTTTCAGCTTCACCATTCCTACCATGGCAAACTCTACTTCAATAAAACTTCCATTCTTTGCAACATAAATTCCAGGACTTCCATTTCTTAATTCATCACTTTTGTTCCAGATCAACATTACTTTGCAACCAGGCTTGAGGACCAAGATCTCTTCTGCAGCGCAATCAATATTATCTGTGTTTCCACTGTCAACAGCTGCAAACCGGTTTTCTTCAGTTGCGAGTTGGCTTAGTTTGGTAAAGTTAAACACCCGAGTCGGTACCTTCCGAAAAAATATGTGAGTCGCTTCTTCCTCCAATTCTTCGGACAGCTCCCTCTTTAAACCTTGTATGAAAATATCGGATTCTGTACTGCAAGTTCCGGCTCTCAATTCATCCAGGCAAGCCAGAAACTCCTTTTCAGATTCATCCTGACGCATGGATTGAGTAAGTTTGAATCGATGTGGAAAGGCTTGCTGGAAAATTGGAGATTGAAAGATGAACTGGCCTTTATCAAACAAACTCGGTACTGGCCTAAGCTGCTGAAAATCCCCCACCAAAACGAGTTGTATTCCATCAAATGGCATAGGATTGTGCAATGCCTCACTTACATAAAGATGTATCAAATTAGCTAGCTCTAACATTCGCCTGCTAGACATGGAAACCTCATCCCAGATAAGACAGTCCAGTCTCTGGATGTTTTGGACTACTTGGGAATCCCTGGAGGATCGTTCGACGAGCTGCTTCCACTGTAGTTCTGCAGTTCTTAGGCGGTAAAATGAATGAACAGTGGACGCGTTTGTCTCCGTATAAACTGTACACGCAATCCCACTGGAACAAACAATTCTCACATGTTTGCCAGATCTAACGAGGCTTTTAAAAATTTCCTGCACCAAAAATGACTTTCCAGTGCCAGCTTTTCCAGTGATCAGGGCATTGTGGCCAGACTGCACGACTCGCAAGGCGAGTTCTTGTTCTAAATTCAACCTACATGTAGCAAAGGATTCAAGAGAAATTTAGGTGTGATATTTTTGCCTTGCTACGTAAATTTAAACCAAACATCGTAAGGGCAAAGACATAAAACCCTTTGACAACTCATTTTCTTTATATTTCGACAAAAAAAAAGCACTATATTCGGCGATCCATGTCAGGGCATCTCAAGTTGCTTCACTTTTTTTGCTGTCGCATTAACTTTTGTTACGTGACGCCTGGTGCTAACGTAAAGCTAAGGCCGCGAAGGAAGGACGTTCATATGATCTAAAATAATAGGGACCTTAAGCAAGGACAACGACGACGGCTACGAGAACGCCACAAATTTGCATATTTAGTGGGCAAAAACAGTAGTATTGCACGTGCGTTTTACATTTTGATACATTTCTTTGCCGTTCTCATCTCGGCTACTACGTTAAATGATCAAATTTGAGGTCATGTGGAGGACGAGGGCAAATTACGATGAATTTTCAATTTTCTCTTTAAATGTCCACACCGTTCTCATCAATTTTATTCTTGGATTGTGTATTCACAATTTCCTTGCCGAGCAACTTGGAGTAATCGCAAAATTATTACAGTAACGGGAAATAATATTTTTAGACAAGGTTCTCGTAGCCGTCGTCGTCTTCCTTGCTTAAGGTCCCCAATTTCACACCAGTTCATCCTTTAATTTTTGGATTCCTGCTCTAGATCTATCCTCTCACATTCAGTTCTACTTCAGAAAGAACTGCAGAGAAAGGAATCGACAAATTTGACAAAAAGCTCGCATGTCGCGAAAAAGAATTACCAGAGCTGATTTATTTCCTGTACCTTGTTGCATTGCACTGATTTGCCTCTCGTAAAACAAAAAAAAGGATACGTACCATTTC
The DNA here is from genome assembly GCF_036669935.1 of Montipora foliosa. Taxonomy (NCBI): domain Eukaryota; kingdom Metazoa; phylum Cnidaria; class Anthozoa; order Scleractinia; family Acroporidae; genus Montipora; species Montipora foliosa. The sequence continues at coordinate 4,179,396 of NC_090881.1, forward strand.
TCATTTGAGCGTGGAAGACATC
>NC_090881.1:4184417-4196917 GCF_036669935.1 Montipora foliosa
CAATTTCTTTTCAGTATTCTTAAATCGATATGATGTTATGTCGTTTCGAGACACAAATCTCTAACTCAGATACTCAGGTGTCATCCTATGCAAAGATTTATACATCATAACAGCAGCTGATTCTAATCTTTGATATTTGAGTTTACCCCAACCCATTGCCCGGAACAATTCATCGACATTAAAATCATAATTAGCACATATAAAAACACAGGCCGCACGATTTTGGAGCTTGTGAAGCTTTTCTAGAGGCTGCTGCCACAGTTGCCCCATACAGTACTACAGTAATTAAAATATGGTTGAACTAGGCTGTCATATAAATCAATTAATATATTAAGGGGGTATGAGATGTCGTATTCGCTTAATTGCGCCCAATGCAGAAGAATTGGCATGGTCAACGGTGGTTTAGCGGCTGTCAACCACGCCTCTCACCTCTGTGACCCGGGTTCAACCACGGCCTTGGGTCATATGTGGGCTGAGATTCAGTCGATCTCAATCGGACTCAGACGGTTTTTCTCCGTGTTCTCCGGTTTTCTTCCCTCATCAAATCGACTCTCAGTCACTTACATCCGGCTGCTGGCGGATATCCTCGATAGGGATAAGCTCTGGTGTCCTTCCCTTTTATTGAATTACATGAATAAATTTGCCATTACAGTCTTTTTCTTTGCAAATATTCTGTATATCACATTCGCAATTCATGTTTTAGTCAATATGCACATCAAGAGATTTCGTAGATGACCTGCTTCACTGGATGTTCATTTATACTGAAAGAAGTAATTTCAGGAAATGTTGATAACTTCTGTCTCAACACAACTAAAATGATCTCAGTTTTTGTTAAATTCAAGGTCAGTTTATTGGCTGATAGCCATGTGTATACCCCGTTTTAATCAAAGTTAAAGGGGCAGTATCATGGATTGTAGTAAAAATCTGGAAAGCTAAGGAAATCTGTTTACCGTTGGCAAACAAAAATTAAGGGCCAGGTTTTCTTCAAAACGGCTATTTTAGCTCACAGAAACCATTCTTAAGTGTTTGTGGTTACGCGTAACAAAGATTAAAGTGAATGCCAATTTAAAAACGTCAGGCCGACGTTTTCAAGTACTCCCTTTGCATCTTAGATAAATTTCTTAATAACTTAGTGTGGCTCATTTTTCTTTTAAAATTTGATCGATTTTTATCTCACTGCGGTGATCCAGAAGCGACTTAAGAAAAAAAAAACCCTTAAAATCGATCAGTAAATTTATAGTCAAAATAAAAGGGATACATCCCATCAATATGTTTTAAGTTTGCGCCACTGAAGGCGAGGCCGGTGTCATCTGCATACATTCTAGGTTGTGAAAATACCGACAATTTGGCAGGGTCATTAATATAATTAAAAGTAAAGGTGCTAGAATTGTTCTCTGGAGACACCACTTTTAACTTATTTTGGAATAGACATAAAGGAGACGAGTTTGAGTGCGATTGCTGAAAAATCTTGCGAACCATTTGTGACAGCAACCGCGTATTCCATAGAATTGCAACGTTGCTAATAAAATATTGTGATCCACGGTGTCGAAAGCCTTCTTTAAATCAAGAAAAACAACGGCATTGACAAAAAACGCCATCAATATTCATGGCCCAACTATCCATAAGGGAAAGGAAAGGAAAGGAACTTTATTTAAGTGTCTAGTCGTTCTATCGTGGAAGCACTGATTGGGGACACTGTAAATTGAAATCAACAATTAACACAAATCAAGTCAAATGTTGGTTTTCGGTAGCTTCGACTAACTCAGGGGGTGTTTACATGATACCGGTACGAGTTTCATTCTGGTACGAGTTCATCCCGATTCTTCGTTATTGCTCTGTATTTGTTTACATGATACCGGTGAAAAATCTCATACCAGTACAACTCATACCGGTATGAGTTCATCCCGGTAGTTGTACCGGATCGAAATTCTCATAACGGTATGAAAAGTTATATCTAAACGCTACATTGACTCCCATTCCGGTACGAGTCGTCAAGTCGTGGTGGACTGGGACTATTGACGCATGCGTTGTATTTCTAAATATTCGTCAAGATGGCGTCCGGTAATCGATGGACTTGGGATGCGTCAATATTTGTGTCGTCCATGTAAACGCGGTATGAAATTGACAACTCGTACCAGAATGAAACTCGTACCGGTATCATGTAAACACCCCCTCAGTAACCAATGAATAAAAGAGTAGTTTCTAAAGAAATTGTGGTACTGCGTCGGTGGGGAAGTAAAGGTAAAGGTAAAGTCTGCTACGAGCCTAGAAGGCCCATCAGGCCGGCGCTTATCTCCGGTTTCTGTAGCATGAAGCGAATAGGAGTAATTCTACTCCCCCCTGGATGGTATGCTAGTCCATCACAGGGCTACCCCCAGCATTAAATTCGCCGGTACCCATTTATACACCTGGGTGGAAAGAAGCACCATGAGAGTAAAGTGTCTTGCCCAAGAACACAACACAATTTCCCAGGCCAGGACCTGAACCCAGACACGGACCACTGCATCCGGAGTCGAGCGCACAAACCATGAGGCCACCGTGTCTCCCACTCGGTGGGGAAGTAGTACACGAACATTTTTGGTTTTATCAACGGAGTTGATGATGTAAATTGACCGCCGTACAGAGATTATAACAGCTGACGTTTCGAGCGTTAGCCCTTCGTCAGAGCGAAGGATTCGCTCTGAACGAATACAGTTTTTAGTAAGTATAGTGGTATAACTGGTCATACATACATACATACATACATACATACATACATACATACATACATACATACATACATACATACATACATACTTTATTGAACCTCGCCAAATGGGCTTTTCAGGAACAATAATTATAAAATAATAATTTACGTAATTAATTAAATTATTTACAAGATTAAAATAACTAATCATCACTATCAATTACATAACTACTTATCACAATATCACTTACTTCCTAAAAAACCCCTTTTTAGCCACGACTGCATGGAATTACTGATATTGGTCGGTAGTTAGTGGGATCATTGCGTTTTCCAGAATTTTTCTACAATGGGGTAACCCGAGCAGACTTCCACTCATCAGGAAAAAAACACCAGTTCACAAGGATTGAATAAATATATACGTGAGAGACTCAGCATTTAAATCAGGGCACTCCCTTTAATAATTTAGCTGAAATATTATCTAGTCCTGTAGCCTTAGACTTACAAAGTTTTAAGAGAAGAGAAAAAAATATGTGTCGATGTTGTTTCCTCAAACAACTCTTTGATTTTTGCCCTTGATATTGTATTTCATTTATGACAGTTTTATTTCAATTGCGAGATGTCAGTTTGTTGACTGTTTTCCAAGTTTTGCGTTCATCTTTAGCACAACTATTAAATTTTATAGTAGGCCATTTTAGCAAACTTGATTCCCCGATTTACTTGAATTTTTTGTTTTCCGAAACTGGTTCCATGTGGACGGATCTCTGGTTTTAATAACTTTCCTCTTAAGATGGTCTCTTAAATCCGCTCTTTAATATGTTAGTAATTCAAGTGGACTATGGGGGCCACGTGCGTTTGGTCTTCAATAGGGCATATCTGTCGCAAAAACTTATAAGAGGGTCTCAATGGGGGGGGGGGGGGGGGGTTGGGGTCCCCCTTGACGGTTGATGGTTAAAAAACAGCCATTTTGACGGTTGAGGGTAAATTTTTCGGATGACGCTTATAACACGAAATTAAAAGGCAAATTATTTGCCCATATTTGTTGAATAATAATAATAATAATAGCAATAGCAATAATAATAAGCTTTATTTAACCAAGGAGCACTCTATGTCGGCTCTATAAATAAACAAAAAGCGCGCAAAAAGATCTTGCCGTTTATTACAGAGTATCTGCCATTATGCAGTGCCTCATCTCAAACAGATTTTCTTAAACAACAACTGGGATCTTATACAAAACCAGCTTTTGCTGAGAAATATTTTAAAATGCTCCCCTTATTTCGTATAGAAAAGGGAGATCTTTGAAAGATGTACCCGTTAGAGCAAAAATCTGAGGGTCTTTCAATTTCCTATCTTGACTAATAGAGCGATTTCACTCACGTGACCAGCAGCCATATTGGATTACTAAAACAAAAGAGAGTATTTGAATAAAAATAGAGATCAATTCCCAAAGGATTAGTTTGGTACACCATCATGGCCGCCATTCCTTTGTTTTGGAACACCAACATGGCTGCCGTGGCGTCATGTAAAAACGCTCTATAGGCCTTTTTTCGATATATCAAAATTCAGCTCCAAAGAGAGGTTTAGAGGACAACGACAAAGGAAAGTGTATGATGCAAATACTTTTCACATTCACTCCAACGTGTTTCTATTGTTTCTTTCCTCACTGCCTCACTATCAAGCTGAATATTTGATATTTCGAAAATGGCCTATAGGATTGGTGTTTTGCCACGTCAAGCGAAGTGACCCGTGATGACTGACTTTTTATGACACCGGAAGTGTTTACAGACGGAAGTCAGTTCTGTCGTTAACCAGTTTCATCCGAGACTAGGAGTTAAAGAACTTGCACATGAATGCATTTGTATGATATATTGAAACGATCATTTATAAACAGCATAACTTGACCTTATTTAAGTCAATCATTTAGTTCTTGATTTAAGGATATGTGAGACATTTTGATGGCTGATATTGGCTTGCTCAATAGACAGTTGGCGGTAAAATTATTGCGTTTTTGACGGTTAAATATTTGACCATTTGACGCTTGACGGTTCACCTCAGTGACACCCTCTTATAAATAAATCATTCCATGATTTCCACATATCACTGGGTCGTGAAATTCTCTCAAATCGTCCCACGGTTGTGTCAAAATGTCACTTCGAAATTTAGTGAAGTTAAAGTATTTAAATTGCCTATAATTAATTGAGTTAATTTTATTTTGAAGAAGCGGGAATTGAAATTTTACAGCATACCTAGGCTAAGCTGTGATCACTTATACCAATATGAGACACCCCAGAACAGATCACTGGAAAAATCGATAAATTTACATGCACATGTAAATTTAGATCATAACATGTAAATAGCATGTAAATTGAAAACGCTGTAAATGAAAGTTTACAGCTAAAATGCCCTTTTGCAGGATCTTAGAAGATACTGTAAAGAAAACGTAAATATTGCGGATAAAGTATGTAAAAGCTATGTAAATTGCGAACACTCCAAGGCCAAAATCTAAATGACATACACCAGACTTATTCCAACCTGTAAATATTTCCACAACACTGTAAACATCCTGGGAATCGATGAAACAGACAGGGGTGTGTAAATCGACAAAGTGGGACTGGTTTGACCCTGTCAAATCCTTGTAAATTGAAACAGGGGGAATGGTTTGACCCTGTTAAAAAAAATTGCATATTATAATTAAAAATGAAGACTTAAGTGACCACGCAAAAACCTGGTTAAAAAAAAATCCCAAGAAACATAGGTGTTTCGACACTCGAAGAGAAATTTCGTATCTCCTCGTGGCCATGTAATATCCTCTATATATCAATACCACATTTTCTTCGCAAAACGATACTCAAATATTATGCTTAATTTATCAAATATACAATTCTATCAATCCTTCAAATACAAATGAAGTACATGTTAATAATTGTGGTCATCATGTGATAGTCTTATTTTCACCGAGAAAAATAATTATTCATTTCTAACCATAAACAGATAATAAGTAGATGATAAAATACACTTATAACCTTGATAACCATTAACAGATAATAATTGCATTTACATTCATTTCATTGTTTATTAATTCTTGATAAACATTAATAAATAATGACTATGGGTAAATTCATTTTAATGCCAATGTAATGGCACAAAACAAAAGCCTTAATACTTTATTCGATTTCAAAAGTTGATTAAATGACATTGGATCTTTACTTAAACATCATTATTACCCTTTCTTTGGGTCGTAATAGCAGCAGACAAATAAAGACTTTAAAGAAAACGACAAAACCTTTCAGTTTATAATACTTGTTTCAAAAGAAACTTCTGCCATCTTCAGTTAGTCAGAATACAAACATCAAACATCTGCAGAGTTTTAAACATTGTCACGCCTCATGTTCAGCAAATTGTTTTCGCGTTTTAGATCACGTCTCCACCAGTTTTCAACTCAAGTTAAGAGAAGCTATTTGTATTCAGAGAAACAACCCTCTTTGAATCAACAATTACACTATGTCAATCTAAAACTATCTTTAATTTCACGCAATACTTCATTCAGTTGTTACTATTTTTTCACATTAGCATTTTCTATTTATTATAATTTCAGCTTCCATCGCTTTTATTCTGACTAACTGAGGATGGCAGAAGTTTCTGTTGAAACATGTATTATAAACTCACAGGTTTAGTTGTTTTCTTAAAAATCTTTACTTTCTCTTTGCACGTTATTTTCGTGAAACAATCTTTGTCCAAGTAACCTTAACAAATCACTTTTATTTGAGTTGCTGTTGTAAAGAATGCCAAACTTTTAAGACTTTACAAAAATGTAACTTTGGCCTTCAAGTAGAGGAGGCCAACCACAATTGCTTGATCTTCTGGAACCTTCAAACAGAAGAGCAAACATTTCCCGTCAGGGTTTAATAACCAATTTACTGTAACAGTAACTTGACATAATTATAAATAAAGAGAATGATTTTGTCGTAGAAAACATGTGCTAGCTACTTTGACTTTGTTGGTTATAATGAGAATGTCTTTATAGGGCCTGGCCAAACGGGAAATGTTTGGCATTTAAACAACATCACATATTGTTTGGTGACCAAGCATTTTACCATTCGGCCACCTTGTTTGGTGCTCTTTGATCGTGTTTGGTCGTGTTTGATAAAAATTGAAGGCCACAAAATATTCGATCAAAAACAACAAAAACATTTCTTTTGTTCTCATGCTTGATGGGCGAACTTGAGGAGTTTGATCTGAGTTAGATCAAACATGTTTAACCGTTTGGCCACCCACTTCAAGAGCAGGTTTGGTCACCAAACAATTTGTTTGATGTTGTTTAAATGGCAAACATTTCCTGTTTCTCAATTAAGGCGCTTATGATGCTCCATCAACTGTCCTAATGCTGTGTAAAGGCTATTGCAAAATGAAATTGGCAAAGTTTTTTTATTGTCAAGATGTGTGTCCATTGTACTTACAAAACGTGTCTCCAACTACATTTGTACTCCAACTACTTTTCTTTTATTTTCTTTCATCTTTGACTATCATAGTCTGACACTTCCTAAATGTACAAAAGGCAGGTGTACCATTTAATAAAAAAAGTAACTAATTAGCATTGGAAAATATTTAATTAATAAACATTTTTGTAGGGCTTCCCAGTTGATTATAATTTTGTTGAGAGTAATTATAGACAAGACTAGTGTTTAAAGTTTGATCTATAATGGAATTAAAAAAACTTGCATGAATATTTCAACCAGTCAGATGCAAAGCTAAGACCAATAGTTTTATTGCAACTTAGTCACTCTACGTGTAGGTTTCCCATACTTAGCAGCAGCAGCTGCATTGGATTGGTTAGCATTCTGACTAGGATACATGTATATGACTCCAGTTTATGGTTAATTGACAGGATTGACAGGTACAGTATTTCATTCAGGAAATATTCTGGTGTGTAATTACTTTGGTCTTGTTGGTTTGGCAACATTACAATAAATAGGCAAGTTTCATATTCTCACAGATGGACTGGAATCAGCATCAAATAGAGGCTCATGCAGAGGAATGCAAATTATTTTCCTTTGCATCAGCCTCTATCTGATGCTTGATCCAGTCCATCTGTGAGAATATGAAACTTGCCTATTTATTGGTACCTATTAAATGGTACACCTGTTTTCAACTCAAGTTAAGAGAAGCTATTTGTATTCAGAGAAACAACCCTCTTTGAATCAACAATTACACTATGTCAATCTAAAACTATCTTTAATTTCACGCAATACTGGTCCAACCGTGATAATACTGGTCAATTGAAGACCCCTCTATCAACTTCAAAACTTGTTAGTTACCGGTAGTTTTTGGTAATGAAATGTTGTGATTTCCAGTGAAATTTGGAATAAATAATCACTAGTAATTTTTTTTTCAAAGACGACCAAAATTGCACGAGCCTGTAGGGCTAGTGCACTTTTTAGCCTTTGAAAAAATTTACTCGTGATTATTTATTCTAAATTGCACGAGAAAAATCATGTGATTACCTCTTAATAATATATATGAAAAAAATCGAGATGGTTAAGTAGAAGGAACGCACGCATATCACGCAATCAGGGAAAAACTGTGCCATCCAGGGCACACGCTTAATTTGAAAACAAAACACTTCATTGGTTCTGACCAAAGCGTATTGTTTAATATTAGCCAATCATAATCCAGAATTTTGATGTGTAATTTACACTGTTATTACACTTTTTTTGCACTACGTTACACTTGAACTGCACTGCTCTCAGACAATCAGAATCGAGCAATTTTTTCATGTATATTATTAAACACGGAATATCAATATTAAGTAACAACAATTCTGCATTACAGTTTATCCTACATGTATGTGCAACAAAGCATAGGGAAACTGCTAACAATACATTTATTGGCTAAGAGCAATATTGCTGAAATGGGTTTAAAATTCCCTAAAACTAATTGGAAATAGCAATGTCATATCCCCCAGCAAATCAAGATTTATCCAAGAGGGTTGACAGAAGTATTAATTTTACATGTAAGAAAAAAAATTAGCGAAATAAGTGTTACCGGGCAACGTTTCACCCAGACTGTGATGACATCACTTTCAAGTGACAAAAACAATCTTTAACCTAGTATAAACTAATTTATATGGCGTGAGGTTATGGAAACCATTAACACATATTTTTATAGTGTTGTACTTATCATGTATGCAATGTAAAGTATGTTCAAATTAAACAAAAAGTTTTGAGCGGACAGTGTCCAATTGTGTATTGAAGCTTGGTAACTTAGACAAACTAGTTTTCCATTGCATTTCTTCAATACCAAAAAGTTAGTTGTAAGGTCACCAACAGTTTTAATTATATGAATGAAATGATATACATGTATGAAATGAACCATGTATTGAATTGCAGATATGAAATCAAGTGTCCAGAGCTATAATGATCCTCGCAGTTATGAACGCAATTTTTGCACTTCCGTAGAGAAGTCTGAAAAATTCAGGACTTCAACGGGGTTTGAACCCATGACCTCACTATGCAGGTGCGACGCTCTAACCAACTGAGCTTAATGAACCAACTGATGTTGGTTGTTGGTCATTTGAGGGTTCAAGTGTTCCTGTGATGAATGAACCAATGAATGTTCGTGTAATGATATATGAAACAAATCATAATTATGTTGAACTCGTCAAGTGGTGGGGTGGTTTAATGCCACAAACAATACTAGTTTTAATCCAGAACCTAAAAAAATCATGTTTCGCTTGTTCAAGCAAAGCCTTGCTGGGCATCGAACTGTGAGAAAGTTTAACTTTACCTTTGTTATACATTTATAAAAGAGAGCTCAAATTATTTTGTCTCAAGTTGTTAATAATATTAATTTTAAATACAAGGTCGAGAAATTTACATGATTCAATTTACTTTATTCGCCCTCTTTGATTGTTCACTCACTGAGTTCCTGTGCATGTCAGTATATAGCTGCCTATTACATCCTGTTTTGGCTTGTATGTCATATAATAAGTTGTATTTGTTTTCTTTTTCTTTTTATTTGTATCTTCATTTCTTGGTATTAATGACTAGTACATGTATAATGTAAAATTTTGTTGTGTATTCAATAAAAATAAATAAATATATGTTGAACTGCAGATATGAAATCAAGTGAAGCTAATATCCTCAGTGGCTTCATAGCTCAGTTGGTTAAAGCATCGCACCAGCAGTTTTCATCAATATGTTAATGGAGCGCTGGCTAGTGTAACTGATGTACTCTGCATTGCACAGATCAAATTGATATAATCATACACTACACATTGCTGGTTAACCTTTTGACACCCAAACGGGCCTAAACCAGCCATACTTAGCATTTTACTCTGTCTAACACCAGATGATTTTACTCATCAATGGGAAACCCCTGCGAGTCAATGGGTTAATTTAAAGGTGGTTTCGGTTCACACAGTTTAACATCTTCACTAATTTTGCAGCTTCTGAACACTGGTGTAAGAATGTGATTGATTTTTTACTCAGATAAGATACTGTTCTTCATCAACTGCATCAGTACTGGTAAGTATTACATTTAATATACACATATTCATTGTTACATGTACCTGCTGGTCTATTTACTGCTGCACTCATTTCTACAATCATCTTGAATCTAATTATTGTTTTTTGGCTATAAAAACATTTTAATTTAATTAACAATAATTATATTGATCCAAAATCAATAAATATTACCAATAGTCCAAAACCTTGACATGTAATATGAATTTCACATACTTGAACTGTGGAGAACCAAATGAGTGGTGATTGTGAAAGATCATCACAGTTTTGTTTGATGCTTTCAGCAGCAAAAGACAGACCTGAACTGAAAAAATTAGGCCTGAATGGGATGTGATAACTGACCTCTGTGATATACTGCTGCAACCGCAACGCTCAGGTCAGGGTTCAAATCCTGTTCAGCCCTGAAATATTCAGGTCTATCTTTCACTGCTGCTTAAACAGCAAGCAAAACTGTAATGAACTTAGTCTCTCTTCAGTCTAAAACCATATTGCACACTGAAATGGAGCAACATGATCTTTAATGTTGTTATCTTCTTTTGGATCTTTGGTTCTGGAGTGTTAATTTGCATCCAAGGCAAGAATGATGATAACACCAGGACACTACATCAATAAACATGCTGAATGTTTGAGAATAAAATGCTCACCAAAGCTGGAATAAGGACATTATCTATCCAAAACCTACAATTCTGCCGTAGCTTGTATCGTGACTGTACTGATAATTATTGGTTATTGTTAATGGTTTAAGCTGTTGTCCTTTGTTATTTATTTTATTTGTTAAAATAATTAGTTGATCGGTTTAACCACGGAATGCGTGTAGCTCCGCCCACCGCGATTAGCCTTTGCTATTTGTGGGCGGAGACAGACTGTACCTTTTTGTATCAGTTTTTTAATTTTTTGATATAAATACTACAACTACATGTACATTAACCCATTGACTCCTGGGGGTTCTTCATTGATGAGTAAAATTGTCTGGCGTTACACCTAAGTAAAATACTAAGTATGGCCGGTTTAGGACGGTTTAGGGGTGAATGGGTTACCCAACACTAGAGAGAATTACGCAAAGGTGCATGTACTTAATACAATATCACGACTTCAACAATCAGATCGCTTCAGGGCAAAGATAACTTGTGAAAGGTCATGAATGTAAAATAAAATTATACAAAAAGCAATGGTACATGTAAATACCCACCATGACTTTCCTTTGAATACAGTGGGGATTTCTGTCCCCTTCCTCTTGATGTTACGGTTTCTTTCCTAAACAGGATTAGACACGTGTTAGTATGTTGTACTTTTAGTATGCAAAAACATAGAATAAACAACAGTAGTTGTACTGTCATTATGCCACTAAAAGAGTCACACAAATTTATTTCACCTTTTTCTGATAAGCAGGTGGCTTTCTTAATGACCTAACGATGCTGCTGATGTGCTTTATGGCTTTGCAGTATCTACATGTAATGTATAGTGCAACATATACAACACTCTCTACAAACTTAAAATTAAACAATAATTATTTGAACTCCTTTTAATCTAATTTCACTCATCCTCTTAATTACCCTCGTAGTAGTAGTAGTAGCAGCAGCAGCAGCAGCAGCAGTAGTAGGAGTACTAGCAGTAGCATTAGCACTTACTCGGCAGTAGTACTAGAAGTACAGTGCTAGGAGTAGTAGATGCAGCAGCAGTATTCCAGTTACCACTGGTAATAATCAAGGAAAGTGCATTCAAGCTGCCTTTTTCTGAATCAAATAAATTTTTCTATAAGTGATTTTAGGTTTCTTGGCTGCTCTCTTTGTGAGGCTGGCTACTCACCTTGATTTCGCATGTGAGCCTCAAGCTTGATCTGTGTTATTTAATTATTTGACTTTAGACCAAAATTCAACACACATGAAATTCAGTGATCATCCTCAAGGATGATCACTGAATTTCATTAAATGGCAATTGATTTATTCTGGATGCATCATATAAAACATTTTACATGTGTGTTGAATTTTGGTCTAAAGTCAAATAATTAAATAACACAGATCAAGCTTGAGGCTCACATGCGAAATCAAGGTGAGTAGCCAGCCTCACAAAGAGAGCAGCCAAGAAACCTAAAATCACAAATCATCCATACATGCATTGACCTCTTTCATAATGGTGGCCAAATAATACAGTGTACATGATTGTATATTATTTGCTGTTTACCCTAGGTAATAAGCCTTTCTAGCCTCACTACGACGAGCAAATTTCAAATGAATATGTTTTTTTCCAAATGAGGGCAGTAGGTCTAATTAACATATACACAAAAGAATGTAAAGGAG
>NC_090881.1:4204417-4246917 GCF_036669935.1 Montipora foliosa
GTTTTAAACCCGATAAAACACTCCTACTCGTTTTTTAAACATTATATAATTTTACTTTTGATTTTATGCAGATGAAAGTTGCCACTTCGAGCGTTTGGAGAAACGTCGGAAAATTACATAACTTTACGTGAAAAAAAGATTGTTTTGCTACATATGCCAATATGACCAGTATCACGCTATTTTATAGCAGATATCTTTGATGTAAGACATCCATGTTATGGTCAATTGACAGCTGTCAAAACAAGGTACCGCTGACCAGTATCATGTGACCAAATCGCGGCTTCAAGTTTAGAGATCATCGAGTTTGGCTGACTTTTTGAAATTGACTGCTGACCAGGTACTGGTTTTCGATCGTAGGTTCAACCCAGTTTAATTTACGTAAACGCGCTTTCTGTGGCTCAACGCGGCTACACGGCCAATACTACCTCAACTAAAACTCTTAACAAGCAACGCTTTTCGTTTTCAGGTTGAAAACAGTTTGGAAAATATTTTCTTTCTGCATTTTTCGCTAGTTTTCATCCATTGTGACATACTATCATCATAGCTGTGGTCCACACTGGTGGCTACGCAGTTATTCAAGTCAAGCATCGGGGGAATATAAACTTAAGGCTGAGTGTTTATTTTTAATTTGTTTAGAGCTGCATTTTTCTCTGTATTGCAATTTTTGGCATATCTTTAGAAGGTTGCATGATGCCTGGAGGACCTATGACTAAAACAGAAACGAAAGAAGAAAGAAAGAGAACGACAACGACAAAACAGAATACCAGTAATAGCTCAAAATACTTCACAAATTCTTTTCTTGGGCACTAAACCATTCGGTATTTTTACGGATGCGTCATTTCAAGTGGATGCGTATTTTAAAAAGTGGTTTAATTGTTTTTTTTTTCTTTGTTCAGAAATGAAACTTCAACTGTAATTAAATAACAATTCTGCACTCTTTTAGACATAAAAAAAATAGTTGATTTGTTTGTTTGTTTTGCCCTAAAATGTAAGCGAACAAGTGCTCTTTTAATCGTTTTCCCGACTGTTTTTCGATGTGCCTCGACAGTGACAAGAAAATTTTGCCCTTATGTTATAAACACGTAATCGGAAAGAGCTCTCGTAAAATTAAGGAGAAATATCACTAGCTTGTGTTTTCAGAAGTTTGTTTGAAGCTCCTAAAGGAAATTTATTGAAGCAGATCTTGTTTGAATTTTATCCTTTCTAGCTTGCATTGTCGTATTTTGCCGATTCTTGTTCCAAGCCAAGCCGGCGTGTTTCAGTAAAATAACTCAAAATGTGAATGATCTCGTTTTCGGAGATAAGTGGAATAAATTAGATCAGTAACACTCTTTTTTGGCGTTGAACTGACAAAGTTCCCCGACGGTTTCTAATTTTAGCGAGATTCCTATTCGCTGGCTATTGACAGTTGACTCTGAAATGGCTTTTTTTCCTTTTCCATTCGCTCGCTGAGGATGTGTTTGTTTACTTTTAAAACTCATTCGATTTAAGAAAAATTCATTGCCAAACTGGTGAATTCGAAATTAAATTTCGATTGAAAAGCCGATATCGCACGCATTGCTTCCTGATTCATACGATATCGGTTTTTTGCGTGAAATTTACCATGGAATTCACTAGTCAGGCAATGAACCTCTCTGCAGACTGACTTGGAAGGCGAAGAAAGTAATTTAATTAAGCAGTAACCGGAAATACTAAAACGCGGACAATTCGAAAATCTTTTATTTTTACTACCCCTACAGGCAGTAAGAATAAATAACCAGGGAGTTCGCTGGTACATCTCTGGCTAGCTGTGACAATTATGTATGGAACCACTTGAGTTCTGCTAAAGTTTATGGAAAAGACAATATTGAGAACAAGATGAAAGTAATTCTTTCCTGTGCTGGTAAGTATAAACTAATTCTCTGATTTCAAATTCGGTAGATTTGTTTCTCTCTATAATCCACGGACTTAGCCGATGTTTTATGAATTTTGAAAAAGAAATTTTTACCATATAATCTCACAACTATGCGTTGGTTGTGCAACCGAACTCGTTGCGCTGTCCCAGCAGAATGCAAGGGTCATCTTCCGATTCTGCAAAAGGTGACCACCTTATTTACAGCCAGACCCGTGTTTTTGTTCCACTTGGATCCCGTAAGCGAATTGAGTAAAATAAACAACAGCAACACATGAGAGTGAGTTTCGCTGCCACCAGCTGTCATGTCAAAAATGAAAGGGGAAAGGGGATGTGCACCAAGTAGGAGGTCGGAGAAGTGCAAATTTGCTCGCACCCCTACCCGCGCCCGCGCCGAAGCCCGGGAGGGGTTCAGCGGGCGTACAGGAGTTAAATACTGCAGAAATTCAACTTATCCTATTTGCATTGCATCAATTTAATCTAGGTTAAAACTGATGCACATGAGTAGAATCCTTGAAAACAATTGAGATTTCTCAGTAACGTATAGCCCCACAATTAACTTTTAGCCATGTGCAGGCGATGTCGGGCGCATCTGAAAAGATTGCAAATACGGATTTAGAACTTACAGTCAGAGAAACTACTCTAACAACTGAAGCAGGATCTGAGACAAAAGTGTTTGCTGCCTCAGATCAGGTAAGAAATAATAAGGAACATTTGATTGACACCATATTTATCAAAATCCATTATAACTGCACATAGCATCTACCACCAACACAACAGGGCAAATTTGCCTTAAACGTATGAATAGAGTTAGTAAAGAAGCGTGAAACATTCTGTTCCTATGTGGAAAGGATGGAAATTTTCATCAAAGCCAATAACATCGTGGAAACAACAGAAGAGGGCACCACTCAAGCTAATCGGGAGCGGAGGTATATTCGACTCTGAGTAATCTATTGGCACCCATGAAGTCCAAAGATACTTTGTTCATTGAGATTGTATGTGCTTTGGAGAAATATTACAATCCAAAACCCTTAAAAAATTGCACGGAGAAATCAAAAGTCTGGAGAATCCATAGGGGATTATGTGCTGGCCATTCATTGTAATTATGGTGAGTTCCTGGATAGAGGTCTAGGTGACCGATTTGTCTGCGGACTCAGAAACCCGAAGATACAGAATAAATTGCTGAACACAAAAGATTTAACATTCGAGAAGGCTCAGTTGTAGGATTGCCAATGCTATGGAGATGGCTGAGAAAAACATCCAGGAGTTACGGATCCGACCTACGACAAGAGAGGGCTCGGAAGTGAACCAGTTGAGACATTAAGAAGATTGGTCATTTAGCATCCGTTTGTGGAAACAAAAATGAATCCAAGGAAGGGGCAGTGCACAATTTGCACAGACGTGAATCAGGTAGCGAGGATGAATTAGGAATCTATTCCCTGTACTCACTTGACACAAACAAGCCCAATTCCCGAGGTTACTAGGTAGACATGGTAATAAATGGGAAACCGTGTAAAATGGTGGTAGATACTGCTGCAGACTATTCCATAATGACACGCAGTTTGTGTCAAGAGAAGTTTGTAGACATACCCTTAGCAGCATCAAAGGTAGTGCTTTGGACATACACTTGCGAAAGGCATTATGTATCATGTGAAATGCAGTGTGATGTTGTTTATAAGAACATATACTATTCTCTACCAGTAGTAGTAGTAGTAGTAGCTAATTACAGAGGAAAGCCTACTCTACCTATTCGGCAAAAATTGGCTGAGTCAAATCAAATTGGCATGGGGTGAGATTTTTATTGTTCCCAGTAAAAACATAGCCAGTTCCGTGAGTCAACTACAAACTCTTCTGTCACAATATGACTTGTCCAGCGACAGTTATGTAGGCATGACAGGGCTTTCAAGAGGCAAATATAGTTATGAAAGGGGTTTTTAAGGCCAATTTTTGTAAAAGCCCGTCGAGTTCGTTATGCATTGAAGGAACAAGTAGAAAAATAGTTACACAAACTTTAGCAAGCCCAATCGTGGTAGAGCCAAAGTACGACAACACAGTGAGAATCTGCGGTGATTACATGGCGACTATCAAGCAGACTGTGGAGGACGAGCCATATGTTTTACCCACCACTCAAGATCTGTCTGCTTCCCTCGTTGGTTCAAAGGTATTTAGCAAACTTGACCTATCCCACGCATACGCACAGCTGAATGTTGACGAAGAAAGTCAAGAATACTTGACTATAAACACTCAGAGAGGTCTCTATTCCTACAAGAAACTACCCTATGGGCTAAAATCATCCCCTAAAATATTTCAGGCCAAAATGGACCAAATTCTCCAAGAGTGTGTGTAAGCAGGATGATATTTTGGGGGGAGACAATGAGTGGCAAGAGAATCTTACAGCACTCACAAAAGTTTTGGACAAGCTGCAGCAGTACAATTTGCATCTAAGACTGTCAAAATGCGATTTCTTAAAACCTGAAGTGGTTTACCTAAGCCTAAAAATAAACGCAGTAGGTCTCCAAAAAGTGGAAGAGAAAATCATCAATTCAGTAAATAAAGCACCAGCCCCTCGGAAGGTAAGTGAATTATAGTCTTTCCTAGCCATGGTCCAATATTATCATTCTTTCCTTGCAGGTCTAGCCACAACATTAGCACCGTTGCATAAGCTTTTGCAAAAGAATGTGCCGTGGGATTGGACAAAGGAATATCAAAGAGCTTTCGAGGACTGTAAGGAAAGTCTCACTAGTGATTCACTATTAGTTCACTATGACTTGAATGGCGAGTTACGGCTGGCCTGTGATGCATAACATTATGGCCTATGAGCTGTACTAAGTGACGTTATGGATGACGGGCGGGAGAGGTCAGTAGCCTATACCTCTCGTATCATAACCCCCAGAGAAAGAAACTATGCACAAATAGAACGGGAAGCTATATCTATTGTGCATGGAGTAAAAAATAAATCATCAATTTTTGTGCGGAAGAAAGTTCACGTTAATAACTGATTACCAGCCTTTGTTAGCTACAGAACTGCGTCCTATCGAGCTCAAGGGTATTCATTCCATATGTGTTCAGAGAGAAAATCTTAAAGGAATTGCATTGGGAGCATCCTGGTATTTTTGCAATGAAAGCTATTGCCCGCACATGTGTATGGTGGCACAAAATGGATGACGAAATTGAGAGAGCAGTGAAATTATGCGCGGTTTGCGAGAACGTAAGAAGTTCTCCACCAATTGTTCCTGTAATACCGTGAAAGTGGCCGACACGCCCTTTCCAACGTATTCACCTCGATTTTTGTCAGAAGTGATCTGATCATTTCCTAGTATTGGATGATAGCCATTCAAAATGGCTGGAGGTAAAATATGTCGTCAACTACCACAGAGCGTACGGTGGATGAAATACGTGTTATATTTGCCTAGCATGGCTTGCCAGAAGAAGTGGTTTCCGCTAATGGACCACAGTTCATTTTTATCAAAATTTTCGTGTTTATGAGCAAAAACGGGGTCAAACATACTCTAGTTTCACCATATCATCCTCAATCGAATGGTGCAGCTGAGAGATCGGCAAGGGTGGTTAAGGAAGCTCTAGTGAAGCAGGTTTTAGAGGGCAACAGGGCTTGGTCTCTAAAGAACATGTTAGCTGATTTCCTTTTAAGATCTCGTACAACCCCACACTACAGGCATCAGTCCAGCCGAGCTGTTAATGAAACATCGTCTGCGTACCCGATTAAGCTTTGTAAAACCGACGTTAGCCCAAGCGATAGAGACCAAACAGGAAAGCAAGGAAGAATATAAGGATTTTAAAAATCATTGGGAGAGGCAATTTTCTGAAAACGACACAGTTCGAGTAAGAAACGCGCAAGCTAATGACAATAGTGAGAAGTGGATCCTGGGAAGGGTTTTAAAGGTTTGTGGACTTACAATCAGTGACAAAATTGTTGGCACATTGACCATTTTTACCCCCTATGGCGCATTTCTTCTATCTTTTAGCCTTCTTAGGTAGTCCAATTCGCCTCCTTTCCCCCAAACAATGTTGTAGCGTGATTCCTGGGATATTTAGATGCAAATAGGCAACATTGAATGGGGGGGGGGGGTGGGGGGGGGGGTCTTATCAATAATTTAGAGCATGATTCAAATTACAGTGTTATTTTACACTTAAAAGGAACTGTTTAAACATAAAGTGTTAAATAAGTTTGTCGCTGATTGTAGAAATCAGTCATCTGTTCAAGACGAGATATAAGACCAGATTTTTGCATGCCGATCATTTAATTGTGGATCAAGATAAAGAACCAAATGAGACTAGTGAGATTAAACTACTTCTTCCTGAGTCATGTCAGCAATCGCCTCCAGTTTAAGATAGTGATACAGTTTCTAATGATATCTAGCTGAGATTCCAGTTTATGTCACAGTACTGTCGTGTTTCTATCCCATTTATGGCAAAAAGCAGTGTAATGTAATAGTATTTGGGTGCGGCTTTACCCATGATGCCTTGGTAATAAAATGGTTGAAACCCGCTATCTTGTGTGTCGTGCAAAATGCTAGTTTACAACAGCAACCTTAAACACAACAATTGGCTTGACTGGAGTAGTGCCTACAATCGCACGAGGCAGCGTTACATTAGCCACATTGCTAATGCTGTTGCAGCGCTGCTGAAGATTTTGTCGCGTGAAAATGACGTCGAGATATGGCAAGCACACTTATCCTCAAAAACAGTAGACAATAAGCTGTGGAAAGAGCCAACGATTACATCGTCAGAGAGAGCTCTTCTTTAAGCTATTACAGAGGTTTATTACAGTCCCATGGCAGTGTAAACGGGGTGAGAGTTACCGTAGTCAAAGGTCAAACATAAACTTCTCCAGTAGAGAAATCCAAAATACCAGGAGTGAACAAATTGAATAACAACGAGTTTGGAGACAAAGGTATTCGGGCCAGACGAGCATATAGAATGTCGTCGTGAAAGACGAGAGAGGTGAGGCTCATTCTTGCAAAATCCAGCTATTTAGTGGTGCATTGCATTCAGTGTAAAGTGCTTTAAAAAATTTTATAAGACAAAGTTTATTTCTTGGTCTACGATAAGTCGACTGTATTCAATAGCTAATTTGCGTGAAAGAGAGGGAGGGACGTCATGCAATTGAATTGCAACATTCAGAAGGCATTATAACGATGGTGTCATGTTATTTTTTAGACCAACGCTTTAAATGGCTGCAGGAGAAGTTTTCAGCAGGGAAGTTTAAATCAGTTGGCAAGCTTTGCCATCATCCTATGGCGACCAAACCGGAAGAAACGGATACCATGGATGGCGTCCATCCTTGAATGAGCAACTGCGCAAGTGCTCTCAGTATACAACTGCCCAAAAGAAGGTTGCATGAGGTAGTGCTTAAAGAAAGCTGAGAGAAGCACACTCCGTGACCAAGCCAGACAGGGATATGACGTGAGGTTGATGGAGGGGGCAGGTGTTATGCCGACATTGCATCCAGCCCCTGATACTACAGTTACAAGAACGACCCCTCAGAAAGAAGGTTAGGCCCACAAGGTGGCAAAGAAGCCATACCGGTTAATCACGGCCCAGAAGGATTTCTTGACGTCCAAATTTAATCTCGGCCAAGAAGCTGGACTGAAACAAGATGCAGATATCGTTGCACGAGAGATGCTCGCGACATGAATGACAAGCGTCTTTTCTCTGCGTCAAAATTCCTTACCCAACTCCATGTGTCGTCGTTCTTTTCACGAATTGCCGCTAAGGTCTGCCAACAACCAGCAGTGAATGAAGAACCACCTGCAGAAGGATTAGATGACATGGACAGAGACGCTGCAGCCGCCAATGAAGAAATGAAATCAGACAAGAGAAGCTGTCTCGGAATCCGTGCAGCTGGTGCATCCAATAATTTGTGACCACTACCACGTTTGCGATATGGTCAACACGGCTTCCTTAAAAAAAGCTTGGTGTACTAAAGTGGGTACCACCATTTTAAAACTTTTGAGGGCCATCAAAAATACCTTGGTTTTTCCTGGAAGCATTCCAATTCCCATCAAGTGGAGTTCTATGTGTTTACAGTTTTACTTTTCGGATTATCGTCCGCTCCTCACGTGTTCACAAAAATCCTTAAGCCTCTTGAGAAGCATTGGAGACATTAAGGCATTTGCGTTGCTGTTTTTCTTGACGACGGATGGGATATTGAAATGGATTCTCAAGTGTGCAGTATTGTCGCGGATGCTGTTAGAACTGACCTTTCAAAGGCGCGTTTCGTCACTAACGAGGATAAGTCAGCGTGGATACCTTGCCATAGGCTTGCTTGGTTGGGTATCACTTGGGATAGCGCTCGTGGAACCATTGAAATTGTCGATAGGAGGGTTGCCAAATAACTAGTACCATTGACAGTATTATCGACTTCTATTTTGTTCTTTCTGCCAGAAAGTTGGCCTCTTTTACAGGACAGATAATTTCTACAGCGCCTGTTTCCGGGAACATTTATAGGATCATGACTAGGCATTGCAAAGATGTATCGCTATTACACTGAGGAGTTAAATTTTTGGAAAACAATGTAAATTCTATCAAAGTGGGCGATTGTTTTCTCTTTAATAAGCTACAGCGTTTCGCTTACTCCGATGCCAGTGCTACAGGGTACTCTAGAGTCTTATGCGCCAGTTTTGGAACGTTCACTTGTCAAGGGGTTCACTGATAGCCAGACGGCGACTAAAATCCTTGAAGTTAGAAGCATAAAACTGGATTTGCACAGGCTTGCTATTAAGATTTTTCAGTTTTGCGCGAAGCACAGTATTCGGTTGGAGGTGCAGTGGATCCCACGAACTGAAAACGAGAAGGCCGATTACATCAGTCTTCTTTTAGAATTTGATGATTGGTAAATCACGCATAATCTCTTTCTAAGTTTAGAAGAGTTATGGGGATCGCATACAGTTGACTATTTTGCTACTTATTATATAGCGAAGCTACCTAGATTCGTTTCGCGTTTCTGGAATCGGGGTGCGTCAGGGATTGACTTGTTTGCCCAAGAGTTAAGCTTCGAGAATTGTTTAATGGTTTGTCCAGTTTTTCTTGTTTCCCGCGTTATCCATTATCTGACCCTACAGAAAGCGATGGCGACCCTTGTAGTCGTATTATGGCCCTCGTCTAGCTTTTTGCTTCTCCTGACGAGCAAATATCGGTAGTTCATTAAAGGATGCTTTACGCTGAGTGCATCTTAACCTCTCACCCTGGGAAGAAATTTAAAGGGTAACTGACGGCTAGAAAGTCACTTTTTTTGAATACTGTCTAAATTCCTCAGGTAACACATTGAAACCGACACAAGGTACTTCGAATGCTTTTTTGTGCCTTTTTTCGCTCGAAAAACTGTCCTAAATACCGCTTCGTAAGTCATCCGCCGTAAACGCTTAGAATTTGATCATGTGACCTGATACGTCACACGTGTGTACACAAGGTAAAGTAGATATAGCGGACAGTAGTGAGAGCAGCTCGAACTCGGGGTCCGATTTTCGGATTTTGAGGCTTCGATGGAAGGCGAAAAAAATGAAAGGGCTTTGGAGCCTGTTGGTGAAATCAGGCTCTGGCAATTTGAACTGCCAGGAAGAAATAAAAATCGAGCGCGCGATTCAGAAGAGGATCAAGAGCCCCGGACGCCGCTGTCGCCTCAATCAAGAAAGCGACGAATGGTGAGTGCATTACCTTTATAGTATCTCAAAATCAATCGCGACTAGATTACAGAATACCCGTCCACTCATTAGCACACGAATAAGGTGCATTGTTATCAAAGCCTCGTTCTTAAAGAGCAGAAGGCAATATGCAAATTCAGTCGCTTATTAAATATAGGAGCGATGAAGTAAGAAGATCTAAATGTGCAGACTCTTGAATCTGTGGGAGCGACGTGTTTTTAAGCTACACGCAATTACCTTCCAAAACTTAGGTTTTAATACACTGAAAATACAAACATACGAGCTTGTGAAGGTGCTTTGGAAGGATTCATTTTTGAGAGTAGTTTTCCACATGATACAGGTACATGTTTTGACGCTTTAGTATTGAATTTGGCGAACGATTGAAGATTTCTCGTCTTTCACTATAAAACGCAACGCAGCAAAAATAGCATTCCTACAGGTACTTAGAATTAAGCATCCTCTTAATATTAACTTATTGTGAACTTCAGTTTTCCCCTCTTTTGTGGTCTTTGTACTTGTTTATAGCCGAAGTTAAGTTATCTATCACGTTTGTAACAGTTGCAGTGCTGATAACTGTTCATTTTGGTGAAACTATAAATCATACAACTTGTGTTCTCTATTTCTTCTTTTCAACATCGTGATAAAAATGTTTACTGTACTGATTCTTTTATTACAAGGTGTCAGTGTGGAAACTGGTGTCAACATGGAGGGAGGAGGAGAACATCTGCTGTCAAGAAGTAGATGCAGTAAAAAATAAAAATTTGAGAAATGCAAGGAGTGACAGGCCACACTGATTCCCTTCCTGTGTGAAAACATGTATAGAACCTTTTATAGTTAAGGATTTTCCTTTTTTTTACAAAATGATTGGTGGTGCTTTAAAAATTTGGCGAAGTAGGGGTTGATTTTGAATTCAATGCCATTTTTTGAGTAAAGCTTCTTTTAGGTTTGACACTGATGGCTGGTATTGTGTCACAAAAGGTAAAATATCTTTTTGTGTTTTGTTATTTCCTTTAAAAAAATTAAGCACTGAGCCCCTCCTTGTGAATTTGATTTCTGATAGTAGTTTTTCTACCGAATTGCGTGGGCTCACCTCTGTCCCGCAAATGTCTTTTAAATTTTGAAATGTTTTCCTCGAAATTTAGTTACCCTTTAGGAGTTTGTTCTAAGGATTCCTGAGGCCTCACTTTGACGAATCCGTTTTTCATGTTTGGCGGGTGACAAGAAGTAAAATGCTACAGCGGAAGGTCTCCGTGGGTTTAAAACATGATTTTACATCAAGGATTGTTTGATCTTTGAATCTCGTGTCTTTGTCTACGATTGTTTCTAGAAACACAGATTAGTGTCCTGCGTGACCTCGGAGCTCGAGTCTTCTACCCTCGATTGTTCGTTACACAAAAGGAGTTTTGTTTTTATTCTTCGAGCTTCGTTTACTTGCTCGGGAGTAGGAGACGCATGAATAGAAGGAACTGTGGACTTTTTAAATACTAGCTTAGAGCTGAATCCAGCATTTTTTGCACCGAATCCTTCGTCTGTTAGCTGAGAAATGATCGCTACAAGTGTGACCCCAAGGTGGTGACCATCGAACAAATGCAACCACTGTCGCCGCACACTTTCATCAGCTGGAAACTGGTGAAGGCTAACTCCATCTGCATTTGTTTTGTTAGAAAACATCTCCACACAGCGCTTCCCTGGGTCTCGTTTTCTTCGCTTTAAATCCTGCTGTTTTCCGTCCATATCGTAAATTTCAATGCAGCTTAGAGTGGTACAGGTTTGGATGACCTGAGCGCTATATTGTATATATTTTCTAAACTTTCGATCGTCATTTGAGAAACATTTACGTGCTTATTATTTTCCTTAGCATGAGTGTGTCTCTGGTTTGTTTATTTTTTAACCAGGGCACCGCGTTTTATATTTTGGGTTCAAGGAAGTCTCTTGACATGAACTTAAGTGGTTTCCGCTCTCAGGGCCCGTCGGCTTGTTTTATTTAGATAAAACACCAAGATGAACAAGAAAGAGTAGTTTACTCTTCACTCAGCTGACAGTGGTATACTTTTTGAAACGAGTAACCTTTCGGGACAAGATTGACTTCATCATGTTTTCCGTCGCAAATGAGAAACAACGCTTGCGTGTAATTTCTTCCTAAACGCTGTTTTACCTGGCGTGCAACTCACCTGCAGCTATGAATACAGACACACGATCCGTCGCGTTTCGATTATTCAACCTTAAGTATTTTATTTCCCACTTCGTATTTCATAGTCTCTAAAAGGTGGCTTATAGGAGAATAGAAGAAACCTTATTTTTTTCCCTCGTAAATTGTGGCAGCGAGCTGAACAGCGAGAGACGCGAAGTTGTTACTTTCAGATCTACCATGACCCTTTCACTACATTACACACGTGTGACGTATCACATCACGTGACCTGGATCAGAACGTTTTCAAAATGGCCGTCAATTGAGCATCAAAAGAAATTTGTAGAAAATTTGGTTTTGCATAAAATATCTTTTATTTGCTCATTTTGAATTCTTTAACCCAAGAGGAATGTATTGGTTGAACAAAAAAAAGGGAAAAATTTGACGTCAGTTAACCTTTAAGTTCATTAATTTGTTCTCCTCGTTTTACAGGCGACGTTGTCACGCTTAGATTCGAATTTTTGTAGCGATTATCCAGCTTTTTAGCCCTTAGAGTAGGTTTCTGAGCTACCTATTAGTGCCGGTAATTGCAGGATTTGACACTGGTAATTAGTGGCATGGACAGCTGTGTACAGGGTAAATAACACTGGTCATTTACTATACTTTATATTCGTTTGGATGTACTTTGTGGAGCCTTTGCGGGTTTAAATTATCTACTAGAGCAAGTTGTGTTTGGGGTATATTTAACAATTATTCCATGAGCGCGGGTTGGATATGAGATGGTAAATAGCCAACGAGGCACGTAGCGCTGAGTTGGCTATAACCACTCTCATATCCAACAAGCGCGAATGGAATAATTGTTTTATTAAAATTCCTTAAACTCCAAAAGTTTAGAAGTGCGAAATACGAGCGAAAAAAGCGAGAAAATCCTAGCGAAATCGAAAAAAGTTGATGAAGATGCGATGTTGTGTAATACCTCGTGGTCAGACAGACGCAGGCTCATCACAAAAGCATTTCTTACCTTTTCGCGTATCTCTAAGCTTCGAAAGTGATCCAAACTTTCCACAAAAACGTTTTTCTTTTGCTTTATACCGAAAGAAATTTCGCTTTTTGGCGTAAACGTTTTTAGTTTAGCAACGCTAAGCGCCATCATTCACCATATAAGGTCAAACTAAGGTATATGAGCTGATAACCGAGATTGAGTGAACCAATCAGAGCACGAGAATTGCATTATCCGAGGTTGACAATTTAATAAATGCGGTTATTACGCGTTTGTTATTTAGTTTTCTTTGCAGGTTATTCGCTAGGCCTCTGTTTAGGTGCTACTTTGCCTGCCTATTTGGCCCCGGGGAGGTCGGTGCATGTAGTTTCTTACTATGGTGCTGCCTTATTAGAATCACTGTCATGCATCGCTTGTGTCACAATTGCTAGAGTCGCAATCCTGTGATATAATTTTTTTCTGGCAGGTTGTAATTGCAAGTAATATATGGATGGTGCTCCCACCTGCTATTAGGTCGGGTTTCAATTCTTTATTTAATTGTTTACTTAATTTTAGGGCGAATTCTACTGTGAAGAAATATCTTAAAGAAATAAACAAGTTTTTACTGTGGTGTAGAACTAGGAAAATTGCGCTACGGTTGACATTTTCTTCTTCCGTGGTCGCCCTTCATCTATTTGGCTTAGATCAACAGCTTAAGTCCCCGGCAGCAATGGTTTTGGTCCATACTGCGCTGAAATGGTTCCATTCCTTTGTTCCTGATGATAGTCCCAATCCTTTGGATAACGCTTCTTGCAAGAACTTGATTGAGAGTGCCATGAGGAAAAAGAGCAATCAAGTTAACAAGAAAAAGCCCGTGGACCCTGCCATAATTAGAACTGAGCATTGTTGACATTCATGGCGCTGAGGAAGCATCTTTAGAGGACTTACGTATTACCGCAACAAGTTTTTTAGGTTTTTCAGGATTTTTTCGTTTTTCTAATATACAGTCAAGACACCTCACGTTTTGCGATGGCTTTGTTCATTTTTTTGTGCCAAGAAGTAAAACGGATGTATATAGTGAGGGCAACTATGTTTATATCGCTAAGTTCGAGAGCAAATACTGCCCAGTAACTATCCTACGTAAGTATATTGAAGGAGCCAATTTGGATCTGTCTAGTCACTTGCCTTTATTGAGGCCATTAACGAGTAACAAGTCGGGTTATAGTTTTAGGAATGCCAATTTATCCTATACTCGCTTCAGGGAAATATTTAAGACTACTTTGAGAGCCTGATTCAGGCTATGTCCTCAAGGAGTACGGGGGTGCTACAGCTGTTGTCAGTAATAACGCTTCCAAAGCAGTTTCTGAGAGGTTGTCAAAACTTCATGGGCGCTGGAAAACAGATGAAGCGGAAGACATGTACGTTTTAGAGACAGAGTCTAATCGTTTAAGTGTGACGAGATATTTAGGTACTTAGCTCATATCTCAATACGTTATCTGTTTTTCCTTTGCCAATGCTGGAAGATCACTTTTCTTTAGAGTGTTAGGATTTGCACGTGATCCACCCATATCTCATTTCGCCTGGTTTTTGCGGTTACTTAAGCGGTAAATATTTAACGTTCGTTTGAGCCAAGCGAAGTAGAACGTAACCCAGTTTTCTTACGGCTTATATTTGAATTTCAAGAAAAATGTAACGGCAAATCATTTAACTCCCTGAAGAAGTCAGGCCGTGCCTAACGAAATTGGTAAATAATAAAAAAACATGTATCTTCCCATCCTTACAACTTGCAATATAACAACACCATAACAATTAAGAGGTATCTTCAATCACGTTCAAGCTTTGATTGAGTTTTTATCATCACATTTCCTTCTGTCTGTGAGCAGATGGCCACGCACCCGCTCTTTTATCCCACTTCAGTTGTCGTAACCGCTGACCCCTCGCCCGATCTTCAAGTAGAGAGCTTGTTTGGCGTCAAACTCTCCGAAGTTCCTCTTTTTATCGTCCGCGATGAGTTGTACGAAAAGTAGGTGCGAGCCACTGAGTATTCTGAGGATTTTAAGAAAGATCTGCTTTTCATTCATTCTCTTACACACTCAGGCCTTTCTTGAAAATACAGTGAATCATGAACTGAGAGTACATGCTTGGATTTGTTCGATTCCCACGAGAGATCGGAGAAAGACGGCTCGCCACTTTCGAGGTATTTCCGTTACTGATTAATTTCTCTGTAGAGGATTTGATTACAATTGAGCTCAAAAACTCGTTGGTACACCTGTGGGACCGACCGAAATGTTTGATCGAAGAAATAGAAGACAACATAGCATTTGAATTGTAGGGCCACCCACATGCTTCTGTAAACATAGGCTTGAAAGAAATTTTTGTCGTATAATATTGTATTAGTATGCAGGTCTATCGCTTTTAAAGGTATAGTTTTAAGCGTAGCATTGAAACTTTTACTCCGAGTCATTTTGCGCGCACGACCTTGTTTAACAGTTATATACATATCGTATGATAATTGATTGTTACTTTCACCACCTACTGAATTGAAGTGGTGATATTTCCTATAAAATCCTAGAATTAGGTAAAAGTAAACAGAACTTCATTTTTTAGCGCTGTTGTTATGCTAGAAAATATCCATCGTGTGCTGGAAATTGTCCAGTTTGTTGTATTAAACGATACACGTAGGCAATTCATTGTCCCGAAACCTGTTGATTGCGTTACTGCTTTCACGTTTAGAGCTCTAAATGCGTCGCGCTTTAAGTGCCCAAGCCAATTTTTTTTATATATTATAGTTTAATAATAGGTTTTTTCTTGTGGTTTTTTTTTTTTCATGTAAAGTTATGTAATTTCGGATGTTTCTCAACGTGGTAACTTGCATCTGCCGAAAATCTAAAGTAGAATTATCTATCTTTGCAAAATGTTTACATTTTCTAGTTGTTAAGATATATAGGTGTCCATGTGCAAAAGATGGTTTCATCGTACTGATTTGCTGAACCCAAACACGCAAAAACTGAAATTTCCTGGAAAATTTCATGGTCATTTTTGTTGCGATCTCGGTATTTGACGTTTTCAATTGCCAGATTTCTCAAAAACTAAGTCAGTTAGGAAGCTTAATTGAGATCATCGATAATAGTTCACCAAAGGGTTTCTCCCGACAAATATGAAGAAATCCGATATTTCACTTTAATTTGTCCGCGAATTCTCGATATTTACAGTGAGCTTCTCTTTAATGCCTTTGCAAGAGTGGCGTATTGAAGAGGAATATCACAAGGAATGGTTAGTGATCATAACACGAATTCCATTGCCACAGAGAGAGAACTCATGGCAAAACTAAATGAGTCAAAAATTCGCGAGAGGACTGGCAATCAAGGAGTTAACTGGGTTTTTAACCCTCCTTTAGCACCCCATTTTGTTGAAGCGCATGAGATAATGATCAAAGCGGCTAAGAAAGCGGACGAGCAGCTAATGATTACTTTTATCTGAGTTGCGATTTTGGCAAATTCTTGTCAACTCGCCAAATGTATGTAAATTAGTTCAGTACGCGGTAGCCAGCCAGTCGACAAATCATGCGAATTAGTATGGGAGCATCTGTAATCCCGTGGGAATTGTCTGGTGAGAGAAAGCCGCCTATCTAAATGTGTCGTTTGGATTGGCCCTCTGTTCTAAGGAACATGTGAAATGTTGTCGGCAATTTTGTAACTTCCACCGACGGCTTTTACGGGAGGTTAAAAGTGTGACCCTCAGAGTTCAACATGGACCTATCTAAATGTGTTAAGGGGGCCCAAAGGAACATGTGAAATGTCGGCAACATAACATAACAGTAATAAATCTGATCAGTTTCGTATACATTACAACGTGTAAAGGAGTCATTTTTCATGAAATGCCTTGTGGCATATTTTGCATGTCTTACTTTCAATCAGCCAAGTGCAAATACCCGACAAGGATGAAAGGTATCCTATTCATCTCCCTCGTTCTCTTCCTCCTCCTCCTCTTCATCATCATCATCATCGTCATCATGATCATCATCAACATTATCAACATCAGATGACTCATGGTCATCATCATCGGCATCATTATCACAGCTTCCATTATGTTCAGCACCATTGCAACTGCAAACATCGGTACATTTAGGTCCCACTTCGCGACTTTGACATCTATTAGAGGAACAGAGCAGCTTGGGGTAATCCCTGTACAGCAACCCATAGAGATATGGTGTATAAACGTACAGCTGTACCTTGAGAGAAACCATTAGCAGGCTGATACAAAATGGTTGCTGCATGCTGTTGATGGTACAAACTCGGGGGCCACTACTATCAACATCATGTAACCTGACAACGACATGCACGAGTAGTGTCCCTCAGGCAATTCCCAGAAATAATAATAGCTTTATTAATTAATCCATCATTAAACTTAAAAAAAAAACCATGAATTTCCGATAATAAAATTAAAACATGAAAAATATAAGAGGTAATGTACTGTTTCAAGTGAAGCTATGATCGTCGCAGTTACGAACGCAATTTTTGCAATTGCGTAAAGAGGCCCGAAAAGTTCAGGACTTCAACGGGGTTTGAACCCGTGACCTCGCGATACCGGTGCGACGCCACTGTCTTTAGGAACTGGTCATTTATGGATTCCAAAGTTCCCATGAGGAATGAATCAACGATGATATATCATTTTATCGTTGATTCATTCCTCACGGAAACATTGGAACCCACAAATGACCAGCAACCAAAATTAGAAATGAGTACAAATTTCGAATTAAAGAAGAACAACAAGGGCGGCCCCCCCCCCCCCCCCCCCTCCTTTTTTTGATCAAGGCTTCGTTTTTCTTTTGTAAGCGTGTGTTGGATGTTACTTCGAGCTTTTTTACTTAAATTTATCGTCTTTACTAAACATTGTTAATAAGAGAATTTATCGAACGTCGTTCGAGTTAACGGCCCTTACAAACTGGCTTCGAACCAGTTACAGGCGTCGCATTTAATTTCGCAAAAAGACGAGGAAGGCTGGATACGAATGTCTGTTCTACAGTGTGTCTTACAAACAGTTGTACCAGTGTAAGTAGGCTATTGTAAAGGAGCATTAATTGCCAAAAGAACGATCCCATTGACACTTGTAAACCAAGTGCGTAGTAACTGTAGTTACATTTCATCGCCTTCCTGATTGTAAGAAAATTTCTACGCAAGTTATAATATAAGCAATTTTAGATCTATTTAGCTTTTAGCCGCACTGTGCTACAGAATCCAGGTTTTTCGGTTCTGCAAACTGCCTACTTGAGTTTTAGTCAAAAAGCAAAATGAGCGAAGAAACTATTAAAGGCCCATCTTCAACCGACAGGCATTTCAACTGTTTGGTTTTTTTTAAAATGGAAATTCGCATTGCTTATTGTAGCGATCTGATTGGGTGAATTTCAGCTTTGACGGGATTTTCATATATGAAAATTGTTCCGTGCACGCATTGCCTGTTGGTTGAAGGTGGCTGTTGGCTGGTCAACTTCTAAAACGGCGCTGTACTACCTTAAATAAGCTGATGTCATCCGTGCAGGGGCTCCAGCTGATTTGCTTGCTTCTGCCCTTTCTCAATGTCAAGAGGCTTCGCGCGTTTACGAGGACTATAATGCTTTAAAGGATTTCGTATCTGCTTTTCCTGCCCCGACTTTGTCTTCGTCTAAGTGTTCACTTCCACCTTAGTCTTTCTGCTTCTAGTATGTGCGTTTATTCAAATTTCACTACCCCAACTACTTATCTCTAGAGGTGAACCCTACACGGAAGCATACTGTCAGCATTAACTATTTACCTATCCATGCCTTTATTATTGCCTTAATGCACACTTCTGATTGTTTTATTAGCATATACTTATTTACTTCATTTCGTCTTGCCTTGATTTTAGGCAAATCACTTTGCTTGGTACATTATTTTCTTCTATAACTCTGTATGTCTTTGTGGTGCCATGATTTCGATGGCGTATAAATAAAGTGTGTTGTTATCGTTGTGTCGTCTTTAGTTTTGGGGTTCTGTTTTATTCTGTTTTGGGATTTCTTTTGAGGTTGGGTTCCTCGCGGTCCCCCGCCCTGTCTTGCATTCTACATGCCATTGCTTTCTGTGGCCGCCAGACTTCCATACCTCAATAGGAGTGTGGGTAAGATCGATGTAAATAGGATACTATTTACAGCGGTCTTACCCAAGCGATTTTAAGAGGTATCGCCTTTATGAATTCATTACCATTTCGATAGAAGCGGCCAGTAACTCCTGTTTGGCGTCTGCTGTCCGTTTCATCGTTCCCTCCCTTCCCGCCCTGGTTTTATGTATTAATTGTTCTGTATTTTATCATCTGAAGGTGGCCGCCAGACTTCCATACCTCAATAGGAGTGTGGGTAAGATCGATGTAAATAGGATACTGTCTACTACAGTCGTTTTCCTTCATTTCCCGCGCAATTTGACATCATTTACGCGTGGTGTAACGGTCATAATACGTCATGTGCGGTCAACAAGCTGAGCGAATTAAAACGATATGCCGTATTGAACCTTTTTTAAACAACCTTAAAAAGACCAGTAAAACTGATCGAAACGTCGGTTATTAAATACGTTTTAACCTTGGAAATTCCCGGAAACAATTCAAATTTTAACTTTATGTACCTAGTATATATAATTAGCATTTCGTTGGAGATATTGTCATTTCAATAACTCGCAAAGTAATGTGCGTCAGTAGCAATCAATATTATTTTCTTATTTGCTCCTTCATTAGAAAATGGGGACCTGGCTAAGCTCAAATAAATGACAGACTGGAACAACATTTAGTATTAATCTTAGAAGACAAAGGCTTAAATGCACTTCAATGTTTGACCTGAAATGGTTAATTGCTGTAAAGACTTTATTTAACTCAGCTGTGTGAGTCACTTTGTAACAAAGTTACACAGTTATTTGCGGAGTGGAGAGGCGCAAAGTCGTGTCATATTCAGTTGATAGTGTATTTACGGCAATTCACTCAGTCGCGGATCTAGGGGAGGGGCCCGGTGTGCCCCCCCCCCTCCCCCTTATTTTGGCAAAAAGTATATATGCTGGTAAAAATTAAGGCTAAAATTTTTTTTCGGTTTCCACACCACACAAAAAAAGGTCAAGGTCTGGATCCGCCACTGTCACTTACAGGTAATTTAAACGTCTGAGTCCTGAGAAAGCGCTTTCTGGGAGTTGAGTTATTTCATTTTCACTAAGATTTCTAGAAGTGAAAACAAAATTAGAAATAAGTACTAAATTCAAATTAAAGAAGACCAATGCAATTAACACCATTTTAGTTTTAATTGCCGTTTTGTTCTTAGCATTCCCAGATCGTCGTTGTACTCGATTCTACTTAGATAAGAGCAGTAAAATTAATCCCAATTGTTCCAAAAGGAGTCCGTGAACTACTCAGACCAATCAAATCAAAGAAATAATGGATAGCTGTGGATTGCTAGTATATTTCATTGTCGTGATGACATGCATTAGTAGGCTGCCCTTAACAAATTATTGCCTGGATTCATACATTCATGTACAGCCTCATTCAAAATGATATATGAAATGCGGATATGAAATCAAGTGAAGCTATGATCCTCGCAGTTATGAACGCAATTTTTGCAATTGCGTAAAGAAGCCTGAGAAATTCAGGACTTCAACGGGGTTTGAACCAGAGACTTGGCGATACTGGTGCGACACTCTAACCAATTGAGCTATGAAGGCACTGAGGTTAGGAACTGGTCATTTGTGGGTTCCAATGTTCCCGTGAGGAATGAATCAACGATGATATATCATTTCATCGTTGATTCATTCCTCACGGAAACATTAGAACCCAGAAATGAACAGCTCCCAAAATTAGAAATGAGTACAAATTTCGAATTCGAATTAAACATGAACAACAAAAGCGGATCTCTCCCCCCCCCCCCCCTCCCCTTCTCTTTGGTCAAGGATCTTTTTTTTTCTTTTGCAAACGTGGATGGTACTTCGAGCTTTGTTACTTAAATATATTGTCTTTACTAAACATTGTTAATAAAAAAATTCATCGAACGTCGTTCGTGTGAACGGCCCTTACAAACTGTCTTCGAACCGACAAACAGAAAGATCTTACTGGCGTCGCATTTTATTCTGCAAAAAGACGAGGTAGGCTGGATACGAATGTCTGTTCTACAGTGTGTCTGACAAACCGTTGTACCAGTGTAGGTAGGCTTTGTAAAGGAGCAGCAATTGCCAAAAGAACGATCCCATTGACACTCGTAAAATCAAGTTAGTAGTAACTGTAGTTACATTTTATCGCCTTCCTGATTGTAAGAAAATTTCTACGCAAGTTATAATATAAACAAATTTAGATCTATTTAGCTTTTAACCGCACTGTGCTACGGAATCCAGGTTATTTGGTTCTGCAAACTGCCTACTTGAGTTTTAGTCAAAAAGCAAAATGAACGAATAAAATATTAAAGGCCCATCTTCAACCGACGGGCATTTCAACCGTTTGTTTTTATAATGGAAATTCGCATTGCTTATTGTAGCCATCTGATTGGGTTAATTTCAGCTTTGACGGGATTTTCATATATGAAAAATGTTCCATGGCACGCATTGCCTGTTGGTTAAAGGTGGGTCTTTAAGCAATCAATGCAGCGGCTGCGACTGTACATGTGTCTTAACTCAGCAAGCAACGCCGATTAAACTAAGAGATTTAGTCTTTGCTTTAAGTAGAAATTTACTTCAACTGCATGCCCATGGAAGTGATCTACTTAACTTTACGGAAATAAGAAAGCCCACGCAAGTCCTTGCTTCTTTGGCAGCCCGAGAAGAAAATTAATCACATGAAGTTATGAAGTTTCTTATCATTGGTCTGTCCATGGGACGCATTTCCTTTGTTGAAATTGTTGTTGAAATTGTTGTTATAAACCTGCGTTCGAAGCCTACATTTTTAGTCGCAAATGACCAAATCTCCCAGAATGCATGAAGTAAATATCCGTCTCAAACAAACTGGAATTGATAATTTTTCAGGGAAACAATGTTGCCGCCTTTGGCGGGAGGTTGTGCTCTCGCCGCGATCGCTTCGGCCCCTGCTAGCATCATAAAGTATTAATTACTTCTTTGACCGCAACTACACCTGTATTTTATTAAATATTTTAGCATTACATCAGGCATTTGCTAAATTTAAGCGTCCAGAAAAAGTACACTAGATTGCATCTCAGAGAACTTGAAAGAACTTGAAAGTGTATTACATCAGGCATTTGCTAAATTTAAGCGTCCAGAAAAAGTACACTAGATTGCATCTCAGAGAACTTCAAACTCAAAAATGTTCCCTGCGGAAAATGTGCCCAAACCTCCCTAGAAAAGTGCGCCGTTCCCAGTCCTCATGGGCCCCTGAACAATGCAATCAATCCCATTTTATTTTAATTGCCGTTTCGTTCTCAGAATTTGCGAATCACGGTTGTATTCGATTCTGTTTAGACAAGAGAAGTAAAATCAACTCCAATTGTCCTAAAAGGAGTCCGTGAACGACTCAGGGCGTTCAAATCAAGGAAAAAATGGATCCTGGCTAAGATCAAATAAAAGGTTCTACAGAAAGAACCAAAATGACAGACTAGAATAACATTTAGTGTTTATCTTAGAAGGCTAAGGTTCAAAATCCACTTTAATTTTTGATTTGAAAGGGTTCATTATTGTAAAGACTTGAGTCACTTTGTAACTAAGTTGCACACAATTATTTGTGGAGTGGAGAGGCGCAAGGGCGTGTCATATTTTGAAAGTGTATTTAGGACAATATACTTACAGCCGACGTAGACCCGTGAGTCCTGAGAAAACGTTTCCTGGGAGTTGACTTATTTTATTTTTATCAAGATATCTAGAAATGAACCCAAAATTAGCAATGAGTACGAAATCTGAATTAAACAAGAACAATAAAATTAATGCCATTAGAGTTTTAATTGCCGTTTCCTTCTCAGCATTCGCGGCTGATCGTCGTTGTACTCCATTCTACTTAGACAAGAGCAGGAAAATTAATCCCAATTGTCCTAAAAGGAATCTGTGAACTACTCAGAGCAATGAAATCAAAGAAAAAATGGATAACAGTGGATTTGCTAATTTTATGGAACACAATAGAAAAGATCTAAAACAAAATTTAGGATTTCAACGACCTAATGCAGTTTAAGGACATGCACTGTTTTATCGAGCAACGTTTGTAAAAACGTAACTCTTCCTTGTACTTGTACATGTTCATTGCCGTGACTTTAACATCTTCAGTTCCCACGGCCTGCTCCCGTCTGACGTTGTAGTTCATTCGGTAGAGCAACGGTGATCTAACCCGAAGGTCGTCCGTTCAATTCCCACCCTGGTCAGAGTTTTTCTCTTTCCTTGTGTGGGCCCATTTCCACTAGTAGGGCTAACGCTCACATGGTTCATATGGGGTACAAAACTAGCACTTCTCATTTCACACTAATCAGTTAAGTCTGTTGAAATATAAAGTGCTACACGGCCAACGTTTGTAAAAACGTAACCCTTTCTTGACTTTGTAACTTCAGTTTAGCTTTTATTCCAGTTTGATTCCGAGCAATCACTGATCGCGGCTTTACTTAATTCCAATCAGGGTACCGTGGTTTTCCAACGTTCAGCTCACCGATGAGGCTATTCGTGAGACGGATATGTTTTGGAAGCTAAACGCATGCTTTGTGAACGGTCGGTCAGCGTGGCCCACCGAGAGTAAACTCTCTAAGATTGTCTATTCGGTGCTTCCGATTATTCTTGCAGTTAAGAAGGTAAAATATTTTAGCAAAACTGGTCGCCTGACGAACGAGAGAAGAGCTCTACTTGGAAAGAATTAAAAGCTGTTAAGTTAGCCATTGAACGTTTTGCTCATGATCTCAAAGGCCAGCAGGTGGCCTGGTTGACTGATATCAAAACGTTGTAACCATGGTAAACGGTGGAAGTCGTGTTTAAGAATTACAGTCTCTTGTTTTAGAGATATTCACTTTGTGTGCAACGAATTGCATTTCACAGTAAATGAAATGGATTCCTAGAGACCTGAACGCAGAGGCGGATTGTCTGAGTAGAATCGTAGTATTCGATGATAATACATTAAATTATGTTATTTTTTAGAATGTTGGACGTTAAGTGGGGTGCACATTCCGTGGACAGGTTCGCCTGCAGTTATAACACCAAACTTGCTCGCTGTAACTCCGGGTTCCATCAGCCTGGAACAGAAGCGCTTGACGCATTTACTCCAGATTGGAAACACACGAACTATTGGCTATTGCCCCGGGTTACCCTGATTGTACGAGTTATTAATCATTTGAAACTATGTAAGGCTGAAGGATCAATTGTTTTTCCAGTGTGGAAGTCTTCCTAGTTTTAGACAGTCTCGTCTCGAAAGGGCAGACATTTGAGTCCCTTTGTGCACAATTTGTTGTGATTACCTAATCAGACATGATATTTCTCTGTGTAATGAAACTGAAATTTGTTTCATTTCTCGCCTGACGTTAGGTCATAAATTGCTTATTTCAAAAAGGAAAAAAAAGGGAGGTCAACGACTTTGTTTCGGAGAGACAAGAAAAGGGAGGCATGTCTAATTTCAATAAATGGGTCATCATAACGAGATGTAGCCTCATCTGCTCATCCATCGTGAATCATAAAAATAATGTATTAGAGTGAAGGTTTCCGTTTATAGAAATATAGCAGTGACGTTTTTAGATAATTGCATACCGCTAGGGATGTCGTAAACAGTAGAGTTAATCCTCAACGAGCGTTTTCGCAAGCGCTACCCGTTGTAACCACTTCCGGAATTCAGGAATTTTAAAATAGATAACCTCTTGCATTGTGATTTTTTTTTTTTTTTTCATTTCATCATATTTTGTGGATTGTGAGAAGAGTAAGTGATTCATCATGCTTTTAAAAAAAAGGGGGTCACCGATGATCTAAACAAGTAAAATCGATGAGATGTTGCGAAGTTCTTGGAAATTTTCGTTTCTCACTTTTTTATATGCCCTGTCGGGGAAGGTCTGGAACCCAAGACAGGATCGATCGATGAAAGGTTTTTGTAAAAAAAAGAAAACCTCGAGCACAGCAACGACGTTTTAAGCAGGCGACATCTTTAGTGTATTTGGTTAGTGTTTTATATCATATCTCTCAATTGCCGTCATGCTCATTTTTTGGAGTGTGTGGTTTGGTGAGATATAATTGCTGGCTGTTTCCATGTAGGTCCGCACCATTTAAGTGGATGGGTAAGAAAATACAATTCTGCTCTATTTTCATGAAAGTAAAGGAAAAGAACTTCAAAAACATGTATTCATTGTCGATCAAGAAGTTCGTAGCGTAATAAAAACATAAAAAAAAGCCCCATTAAATTCACGCAAGGTCGCTGACTTTACTAATCTTCGAGTTTTCAAAACTTTCAGCCACTACTCGATTAGCTACCTCTCCAAACCTTCCTCTCACATATATCTCTTTAACATATTTATGATACATTGGAAATAAATGTGCCTTTTTTTCCTTGGCCAGGGTTCCTTATCCGAGATGTTAGTGGCCTTTTAAAAGATCTAAGACGGGGACGGCCGCGAGAACGTTATTTCATATTGCTAGTTTAGTTTTTTAACGTCACGTTCACGATTATTCAAGTTTGTTCTACTTCCACAAACTATCCGAACTATCCAGGAACTGAATTGGGAGGAACAGTGTTCAAACTAAGAAGGAAAATCGAAGATTTGCCCTGGTGTGCTCTCGTCTTTCTCAATTACAACTTGAGATTTAGTCATTTCACGTTGCAGATTGGCAGAGAAAGGAAAGAAATGTACAATACTTTAAATTGCACAGGCAGAGCCATTGTTTTGCTCATTAGTGTCTATTGTTTGTGGCGTTCTCGCTGAGGTTGCCGTCCTAGATCTTAAGGTCGCTAGAATACGGAGCTTAAGCAACGACAACAGCGACGGCAACGAGAACCTCACAAATTTGCATATTTAGTGGGCAAAAACAATAGCTTTGCACGCCCTGCACGTGCGTTTTTCACTTTTGTCCATTTCTTTTCCGTCGTCAGCAAAACAACAACTTGAAATTTGAGGTTTTATGAAGAACGTCAGCCCTTGAGGATAAATTTTTATTTTCTCCCCTAAATTAAGTGCCATTCCGACCAGTGTTATTTTTGAGGAATTACCACACCCTTTTCATATTAAAAAGGTTGAAATAGTCGCGAAGTGATTACAATAACGAGAATTTATAGTTTGCCATGACGTCCTCGTTGCTGTCGTTGGTGCTTAAGCTCCCTGATATCTTAATTAATGCTGCAAGTAATGCGTGACACATTAAAGTCGTGTCACCTCCGCAGTAAAGCGTGGTTTTCACTAGCGACGCAATCACAAGCCCAAGCACAAGCACAAGCATAAGTAGCTTACGCTAGTGAAAACGAAGGTCGACATAAGCATTGCTCAAATGCTCAGACGCGAAGAATCTGAAACGAGTGCTTTTATTGGCCAGGCGTAGCAAATGTCCTTTTTTGCAAGACATGTTTCGACATACTTATGCCAACTTCAGTTGTGATGAGTTTTACAATTTGAGCTTAAACCTGTTTATAAGAAAAATACAATGGCTGAATTGATACATTATTTGCATACTTACAAAAACAAATTAAATGGATTATCAAAGATACTTAGATACTATGGTCGCGACAAAGTAAATTACAACGAACTTTTCAACTTTTTCTTTTTAATTTTTTCATTTTTAACGGCTTTGTCGCCACGATAGTATCTAAGTATCTTAGCTAATCCATTTACTTTGTTTGTGTAAGTATGCGAATAATGTATCAATTCATCCATTGTATTTTTCTTATAAATAGGTTTAAATTCAAATTGTAAAACTCATCACAAGTATGTCAAAACATGTCGCAAAAAAATTTAAAATGTTGTTTTATTTCTTCAAGTCATTTAAAACTGTGATGATGTAGATTAGGCTTAAAATCATGTAATGATGTAGCTGCACGAAGGTCACTGGATAGGCTGTTCCACAACCTTGCTCTGCTGTAAGAGAAATTGTTCTTCAAATAATTGGTGCGGGGCTTCGGAAGAGCCAATTTATTTTCAGTATTCCTAAATCGATATGATGTTATGTCGTTTGGAAAGACAAATCTCGAACTCAGATACTCAGGTGGCATCCCACGCAAAGATTTATACATCATAACAGCAGCTGATTCCAATCTTTGATATTTGAGTTTACCCCAACCCATTGCCCGGAACAATTCATCAACATTAAAATCATAATTAGCACTTATAAAAACACGGGCGGCACGATTTTGGAGCTTCTGAAGCTTTTCTAGAGGCCGCTGCCACAGTTGCCCCATACAGTACTACAGTAATTAAAATATGGTTGAACTAGGCTGTCATATATATCAATTAATTTATTAAATGGGTATAAGATGTCGTATTCGCTTAATTGCGCCCAATGCAGAAGCATTGGCATGGTCAACGGTGGTTTAGCGGCTATCAACCGCGCCTCTCACCTCTGTGTCCCGGGTTCAATCATGGCCTCGGGTCCTATGTGGGCTGAGATTCAGTCGATCTCAATCGGACTCAGAGGGTTTTTCTCCGGGTTCTTCGGTTTTCTTCCCTCATCAAAATCGACTCTCAGTCACTTGTAAACATCCGGCTGCTGGCGGATATCCTCGATAGGGGTAACCTCTGGTATACTTCCCTTTTATTGAATTACACGAATAAAGTTGCCATTACAGTCCTTTTTTTTGTTGTTGTTGCAAATATTCTGTATATCACATTCGCAATTCATGTTTTAGTCAATAGTGCACATCAAGAGATTTCGTAGATGACCTGCTTCACTGGATGTTCATTTATACTGAAAGAAGGAATTTCAGGAAATGTTGATACTTTCTGTCTCAACACAACTAACATGATCTCAGTTTTTGTTAAATTCAAGGTCAGTTTATTGGCTGATAGCCATGTGTACACCCCGTTTTTTAAATCAAAGTTAAAGGGGCAGTGTCATGGATTGTAGTAAAAATCTGGAAAGCTAAGGAAATTTGTTTACCGATGGCAAACAAAAATTAAGGCCCATATTTTCTTCAAAACGGCTATTTTAGCTCACAGAAACCATTCTTAAGTGTTTGTGGTTACGCGTAACGAAGATTAAAGTGAATGCCAATTTAAAAACGTCGGGCCGACGTTTTCAAGTATTCCCTTTGCATCTTAGATAAATTTCTTAATAACTTCGTGTGGCTCATTTTTCTTTTAAAATTTGATCCATTTTTATCTGACAGTGGTGATCCAGAAGCAACTTAAGAATAAAAAAAAAACCCCTGAAAATCGATTACTAAATTTATAGTCAAAATAAAAGGGATAAAGACAGTCTGTTTTAAGTCTGCGCCACTGAAGGCGCGGCTGGTGTCATCTGCATACATTCTAGGTTGTGAAAATACAGACAATTTGGCAGGTCATTAATATAAAAGTAAAGGTCCTAGAATTGTTCCCTGGAGACACCACTGTTAACTTATTTTGGAATAGACATAAAGGAGACGAGTTTGAGTGCGATTGCTGAAATATCTTGCGAACCATTTGTGACAGCAACCTCGTATTCCATAGAATTGCAACGTTGCTAATAAAATATTGTGATCGACGGTGTCGAAAGCCTTCTTTAAATCAAGAAAAACAACGGCATTGACAAAAGTGCGATCAATATTCATGGCCCAACTATCCATAAGGGAAAGGAAAGGAAAGGAAAGGAACTTTATTTAAGTGTCTAGTCGTTCTAGCGCTGAAGCACTAATTGGGGTAGCCTGTGTACAGCCGCCTCCGAAAAAAAAAATTCGGAGAGGAGCGTCTGTGATTTACCGTTACTAACCGTGTTCCGGAATAATTTTGCATACATTATTAAGTGATCTACGCTGACCAAAATTTGCGTGGCTCATATTTCGTTGGAGCTAAATTCTCAAAATGGTGGTCAATGAGGGGTGTCCGGAAAACTAAGACCTAAGACCCGGAAAACTAAGGCCCTTTTCATTTTAGTTCTCACAGCAATCCCTGGGCCGTTTAAAAAGGGGAAAAATATAATAAATAAATGCGAAGGAAATCAGGAATAAATCACGTGTAAAGCAGTAAATAAGCCATAGAAAAGAACGGCACTAAAAAACCCTGTATTCCTTAAAGAAATATGTTGTATATCAAAAAAAGTAAGTTCGATTTTGAGACGACAATAAGGCTTTATAATGACAGCGTTGGTAGAAAATCTAGCGGCGCTTGATAATTCTTCACGCCACAACCGCAAATGTCACGCCAGGCGAGTCAAGGCCGCATGACAATCCCGCATTTCATCAAAAAGGAAAAATAAATCGTTGTTCTAAAATGCCTCGCCTGTAACTGAACGAATTGTTCATTTGATCTTCGGAAATTATTGGCAGTCAGGTGTTACGTCCTGTTGGAAATCAACGACGGGTTTTCCAAGTTTTGCGTTCATCTTTAGCACAACTATTAAATTTTATAGTAGGCCCTTTTAGCAAACTTGATTCCCCGATTTACTCGAATTTTTTGTTTTCCGAAACTGGTTCCATGTGGATGGATCTCTGGTTTTAATAACTTTCCTCTTAAGCTGGTCTCTTAAATCCGCTCCTTAATATGTTAGTAATTCAAGTGGACTATGGGGGCCGTGTGCGTTTGGTCTTCAATAGGGCATATCTGTCGCAAAAACGTATAAGAGGGTCTCAATGGGGGGGTCCCCTTTCACGGTTGATGGTTAAAAAAAAGCCATTTTGACGGTTGACGGTAAATTTTTCGGATGACGCTTATAACACGAAATTAAAGGGCAGATTATTTGCCCATATTTGAATAATAATAATAATAATAATAATAATAATAAGCTGAACCGTGTGCTGAAGGAAACTAGAGGAGCGATGCAGGATATCGGCCTTCACTGGAATCAGAAAAAGTGCTCAGTGGTACAGGTGAAGAGGGGAGCCCAAGTGCTAGACGAGTCTGGTATGAGGATGGACGAGACAACTACCATCACGGCTCTTGGGGAGGGAAAACACTACAAGTTCCTGGGGGTTCTAGAGAACGTTCGGCAGGATGAGCGGCTGGCTCTAGCGTGTGCGGCTAAAGAGTATCTACGCAGGATATCTGTTACATGGCCCAGCCCCCTATCTGATTGTAACCGTGTACAGGCAAACTAATCAGTATGCACTCCCAGTGCTGCGGTACTTAATGTGGACACAATATTGGTCTCTATCAGAGTTAAGAGGTGTGGACAGAGCAGCTCGGAAGATCATAGTTGAGAACGGTGGCAAGCACCCAGCCAGCCTAACTTCTTTGTTATATCTACCGAGGGATAAAGGGGGTAGAGGCCTGCAATCAGTCGAACACGAGAATAAGATCACTAAAATCAAATCGCTACTGAAATTTTATCAGAATTCGGACCAGACTGTGAAAGCAGTTAGAGAATTTGAAGAACACGCCATGGCATCAGCCCACCAGTCGCTTGTAAAGGAAGCAGCCAAGTACGCTGAAGAACTTAACATCACACTTCAGCTTGATATCCTAAATCACGTGTGTGTTACAACGGAAGGAAGAAGAAGAAGAAAGAAATCTCAAGAGATGCAGTTCTTGGAGATCGCTAAAGACAAAAAGTGACAAGGAAAGTTATTCCGTATCAGATGGGACGATGATAGCCTGAGCATAACCAGCTGCTTTGCTTGGCTAAAAGGTTCGGCTGCATGCCCTACATATACCATCGCGGGCATGTATGAGCTATATGAACAGTTGTTACCTACGAAGCTCTACACAAAGGAAAAGATGCAAATCTCCACCGATGGTGAAGTCCTATGCAGGTTATGTGGGAAGGTAGCTGAGAGCGTTGCACATGTACTGGCTGGATGTTTCTCCCAGGCACAAACTAAGTACCTATACAGGCATAATGCAGCTTTGAAGATTCTGTTTTTTGAGTTCCTCCGAGAGCATG
Organism: Montipora foliosa; assembly: GCF_036669935.1. NCBI lineage: Eukaryota > Metazoa > Cnidaria > Anthozoa > Scleractinia > Acroporidae > Montipora > Montipora foliosa. Next base: position 4,235,006 of record NC_090881.1, read on the forward strand.
GTTTAATAGAAGAGGTTCCACCATGGTACTTACCGGCGATGCCAAAACCAGCCTACCAGAACACCACGAGTGAAGCGTTTTGGGATATTCCCATCTAGTATGCAGAGCACAACGAAGTAAGAGCAAATCGGATCGACGCGCGTCTTGTCAGCCACGAGAGGAAAGAAGTTTATACAATTGAAATGAGCTGCCCATGGATTGAGAGTAGAGCCAAGAAAGATGAGGAAAAAACACTCAAGTATGGGCCCATGATGTGGGAGCTGAAGCAGAGATACAATGGTTACAGGGTTGAACAGAACAACATAATAATTGACGTACTGGGTGGCTATTCTAAACATCTAGAGAAGTCGGTGAGGAACCTAATAGGAGCGAGAGCGCGGGATGTACTTGAGCGGATGCAGAAGTCGGTCATCTCAAACACTTTGAACATTGCCAGAACATTTAAGATAAATACTTAGTTAGGGCGCTAAGGGCACTAGATTTTAGGTTTTTTTTCTTCTTCAGAAATCCAGAAACATAAGTATTGTCGCAAAATCTGTATTTTACTGATTTTCTACGCAGTTATTATAGTGCATAAGAGTTTGATATGACTCTAAATAGGCTTTTAGTAGAGATAACCAGATTATGATGGCCTCGTGTAGGTTTATAAGAGATAATGAGAGTATAAAAACCCAACTGAATAAATTTCTAAATAGGCTTTTAGTAGAGATAATATCACCATGTTTTTGCGTAGGTTTTATTAGCCTGTTCCAGGCTCTCAGATAGTCGAGAAAACGAAAAGAACATCGCGTGAAAAGCGAGTGGGGGCTTGGGTCGAGGCGAGGCGGGAGAGCCTGTAAGCATCTCTTTAAATTCTTCATTCCGCCAACTTTGCAAATAACCTTTCGCATGTCAAAATGTCAATGTCAAAGTGTTGAAAAAGGGCGGCATTGTGTGGTCCCACGCGAGTTCAAGCGCGATTCTTTTATTGTTGTTCAGAGGTGATGCGTTAATTCTCACTTGTGCGAGTGCGTTAGCCAGAATTTAAGGCACTTTTAGGAAAATAACTTTACAGGCGAACGAAGGCATTGTCAAAGCAACCGGGAAACGAGTTTCAAGTAAATCACCGACGGGAGATTTAGCAAATTCGACCAAAAGACACGACCAGTTCGAAAGCTGCGAGTTCCCGACGCTCTGTTGACTTTTTCAAGGAAAACAGAAACCCGACTATTGAAGTTTCTGGCCTAGATGATAAGATGATCTCTTCAATAAACTTCAGCTCTGATGCAACAGAACATCCGATAATGAATGTGAAAGATTGATATTTCATGTGGATGGGTTCAATTGCATTTGCAGTATACAGACACGTAGCCATCACCTTCGCTTCCTGAAATCGCTTGATCTTTTAAAGCTTTAAGACATACAACGGAAATACAAGCCTGTTTTCGGCAAATTTTTGCACTCTTTCAAAGTGTTTTTTTCTTTTTGCTCTCATTTTTTCGAAGGCGATGAAGGCAGAAATTTAATTGACCCTAGCTGGTGAATTCGAATACGCAGCCAAGTATTTGCATAAGAAAGTATAACAAAATATTGTATGTTTCTCGTTCGTCAGAGTTTTCAGAGAGCGCCGTTGAATGCTAACAATTGTGGCGTGCATGGGACATAATAGTTGTGTCAAATGCGAACTATATATCGTACCCGGCTATATTGTAAGCGGTGTGGAGAGATGTCGTATCACAACATTGAAGCGCTTTCGCAACGCGCGGCAGTAACTGAAAATTTATGCTTTTACCAAAACCAGTTCGAAGCATTGCAAACGGATCGTTTTTTCGACTTATTAAGGTCGAACAGACACAACTTTTGCTCGAATCTGAGGGCTTGTACGTTTGGGAATACTTTAAGACACTCGGCGACAGAGTTGACCTCTTTCTTTCGTGCTCCGCGCGTGAATCAAAATGATGACGAAAGTGTTGATGTAAACTGTCAAAAATTGACCAATCAGAGGGTATACCAGGAGCTGGTATACCGGAATGAAGAATTTAAAGAGATGCTTACAGGCAACCTCGTTCCCAGGGTCTCTCAAGCGAGGAGAGACCCTGGTAGGGTCTGGTCACGTGCTTCCGTGACAATTGAAAACACTAGGGAGGGGTCCTCTCTAAACAAGGAATTTGTTGCGTTTGTCGCGTTTGTGGCCTTAATTCATGGCGTTGTAAAGTTCCTCCAAACTCAGCCTCGGCTAAGGCGAGCAATTCTTCAGCGGCCTTCTTGAACAGATTTTTACAATGTAAAACTTCTTTGACTGAACCACACAATCTACAGCAACTTATGACAGACTTATGTATATGTTTTCTTCGGCGTTTGCAAACTATTATCGCCGGACATAGCCGCAGAAGAAGATATGTTCACATACCGCAGGAACGTGAAACTTGGTTTGTTTTGGTGACAACACATTCCGCACTCCCGTAGTCTCAGTATAGACAAAATTCTTACTAAGCCGCCCCTCCCTTCATTGGATAAATTGTCATCTCCCAGATTCTGGGAGACACGTGACCAGACCCTACCAGGGTCTCTCCTCGCTGAGATGAGAGACCCTGGGAACGAGGTTGGCTTACAGGCTCTCCCGCCTCGCCTCGACCCAAGCCCTCACTCGCTTTTCACACGCAGTTCTTTTCGTTTTCTCGACTATCGGAGAGCCTGGAACAGGCTAAGGTGTTATAGAGTATAGAATTTTATAATATTCTGAATTAGCTCTCTAAGTAGAAAGATTCATACCATTATGTTTATTAGAATTGTACTAGGTTCCGTACCGAACTTTTTTTACTTCTAAGTGTAGCTTCTGAAGTGGTGTAGGTTACGTTACGTGCCCTATATTACTCATAATGTGGACAGCATTCCAAAGTTTTATACTGCGAGATAATAATAATAATAAGCTTTATTTAACCAAGGAGCACCTTCAGCAATCTGTTCTCCAAGGTGTCCCAATTACTGCTATTATTTGAGCAATAAAAGTGAGGTTTTCGGTTTTCTACTATACTATGTGTCTAATTATCTTCGTTACCACTGGCCTTACTAATCGCCTGGTCCATCAATGTATATAGGACATATAAAATATTCCGTAAACTGATAACCCTCCGTTACCTACGTACTTCCTCAAAAAATTGTTGAGCGTTATCTGGAAAGAAAACTATTTCTTGTTTAACGGGAAAAACCACTTTTAAACGCAAAGTCCATACAAGCCGCTTCTTTAGAAAAAATACAAAGAAGAATAAACAATTTCACAGACAGCAAATAGCTATCATTCGACTGTAAAATTCACGACTGAGATTCACATCTTTTATTCCTTTCACAGGATAAAAGGACATTCTACTCTTGGTGTGCGCACGCACTTTAAACCGACAGAAACTCTCCAGTTCACTGAGTTCATGCACTTTACCTCCCGTCGCCCTCTGGGGGTCAGGAAAGGCTTCTTCAAAGGCTAAGCCCAGGCCTTCTCAGAACTAACACTTCCCTGAAACCAATATTTGAAGAAAACAACGCACAATTCTAACAAAGAATACGCTACAGGGGTTATCCACATAAGCCTTGTGAACATGCTGTCATCTAAAGTCAGTTTTAGCAAAAGAATGTCGGCTCTAAAAATAAACAAAAAGCGCGCAAAAAGATCTTGCCGTTTATTACAGAGTATCAGCCATCATGCAGTGCCTCATCTCAAATAGATTTTCTTAAACAACAACTGGGATCTTATATAAAACCAGCTTTTGCTGAGAAAATTTTTAAAATCCTCCCCTTATTTCGTATAGAAAAGGGAGATCTTTGAAAGATGTACCCGTTAGAGCAAAAATCTGAGGGTCTTTCAATTTCGTATCTTGACTAATAGAGCGATTTCACTCATGTGACCAGCAGCCATATTGGATTACTAAAACAAAAGAGAGTATTTGAATAAAAATAGAGATCAATTCCCAAAGGATTAGTTTGGTACACCATCATGGCCGCCATTCCTTTGTTTTGGAACACCAACATGACTGCCGTGACGTCATGTAAAAACGCTCTATAGTCCTTTTTTTGATATATCAAAATTTAGCTCGAAAGAGAGGTTTAGAGGACAACGACAAAGGAAAGTGTATGATATGCAAATAGTTTTTCACATTCACTCCAACGTGTTTCTATTGTTTTTTTCCTCACTGCCTCACTATCAAGCTGAATATTTGATATTTCGAAAATGGCCTATAGGATTGGTGTTTCGCCACGTCAAGCGAAGTGACCCGTGATGACTGACGTTTTATGACACCGGAAGTGTTTACAGACGGAAGTCAGTTCTGTCGTTAACCAGATTCATCCGAGACTAGGAGTTAAAGAACTTGCACATGAATGCATTTGTGTGATATATTAAAACGATCATTTATAAACAGCATAACTTGACCTTATTTAAGTCAATCATTTACTTCTTGATTTAAGGATATGTGAGACATTTTGATAGCTGATATTGGCTTGCTCATTTGACGGTTGGCGGTAAAATTATTGCGTTTTTGACGGTTAAATATTTGACCATTTGACGCTTGACGGTTAACCTCTTATAAATAAATCGTTCCATGATTTCCACATATTACTGGGTCGTGAAATTCTCTCAAATCGTCCCACGGTTGTGTCAAAATGTCCCTTCGAAATTTAGTGAAGTTAAAGTACTTAAATTGCCTATAATTAATTGAGTTAATTTATTTTGAAGGAGCGGGAATTGAAATTTTACGGCATACCTAGACTAAGCTGTGATCGCTTATACCAGTATGAGACACCCCAGAACAGATCACTGGAAAAATCGATAAATTCACATGCACATGAAAATTTAGATCATAACATGTAAATAGCATGTAAATTACATTGAAAACGCTGTAAATGAAAGTTTACAGCTAAAATGCCCTGTTGCAGATCTTAGAAGACACTGCAAAGAAGACGTAAATATTGCAGACAAAGTACGTAAAAACTACGTAAATTGCGAACACTCCAAGGCCAAAATCTTGTAAATACCATGTAAATGGCATACACCAGACTTATTCCAACCTGTAAACTCCCTGTAAATATTTCCACTACACTGTATTACATCCTGTGAATCGATGGAACAGACAGGGGTTTGAACCAGTAAAACACTTGTAAATCGAAAAAGTGGGACAGGTTTGACCCTGTAAAAACCAAGTGCAAATTGAAAAAGGGGGACTGGTTTGACCCTGTTAAAAAAAATTGCATATTATATATAAAAAAGAAGACTTAGGTGACCACACAAAAACCTGGTTTAAAAAAAATCCCAAGAAACATTTGACAAGGACACCTCCACTGGCATAACTTTCAATGGCAGCAGATTTTCTACAACATCAAGGTTTGCTACAGTAAATAGATTTATTACATAAACACCAATGAAATACCAAGTGAGCTTTCGCACAAAAACATGATATCTTCACATGTGAAAATATCACTGTTACTATGGTTACATACGAAAATCGCGCCTTTCGATGCCTTTCGTGAAATGATTTACTATTTCATTGGTGTTTATAAATAGAATATTACATGGCCACTTGGAGATACGAAAGTTCTCTTCCCATGTTGAAAAATATTTTTCGACACTCGAAGAGAAATTTCGTATCTCCTCGCGGCCATGTAATATCCTCTATTTATTATATAGATACTGACGAAATACCAGGATTTCTCCTTTTACTAAAAAATCTCATCTTCACTGCGTGCAGTGAACATATCATTTGTACCTTTCACATGTGAGGATATAGCTGTCGCCATGGTAACGAACACGATTAGCCAATAAAACGCGAGCTTCCTCTTCATTGTACGATACTTTTGTGCTTTAATATAATTCTTATCTACTACATTAACATTTTTATTGCAAATTTTACATTATCATGATTTGCTTTTCATAACTTTCATATCTTGTTTCATGTTACACAACATGCGTGTTTTAGTGGTTGGTGAAATATTCTTTCATCATTTCGAAAACGAATAAAACAAGTTGTTTTAAATCTAGACATTTCATCAATATCTATATAATAAACAGAACATTACATGGCCGCTTGGGGATACGAATTTTATCTTCTCGTGCTGAAAGTATCTCGCACTCGTTCGCTTTGCTCACTCGTGACAGATACTTTCAGCACTCGAAGATAAAATTCGTATCCCCGTGCGGCCATGTAAGATCCTCTATATATCAAATACCACATTTTCTTCGCAAAACGATACTCAAATATTATGCTTAGTTTATCAAATATACAATTCTATCAATCCTTCAAATACGAATGAAGTACATGTTAATAATTGAGGTCATCAAGAGATACATGTAGTCTTATTTTCACCGATAAAAATGCATTTCTAACCTTAAACAGATAATAAGTAGATGATAAAATACACTTATAACCTTCATAACCATTAACAGATAATAATTGCACTTACATGTACATTCATTTCATTGTTCATTAATTCTTGATAAACATTAATAAATAATGACTATGGGTAAATTCATTTTAATGCCCATGTAATGGCACAAAACAACAGCCTTAATACTTTATTGGATTTCAAAAGTTGATTAAATGACATATTGGATCTTTACTCAAACATCATTATTAGTCCCTTTCTTTGTGTCGTAATAGCAGCAGACAAATAAAGACTTTAAAGAAAACGACAAAACCTTTCAGTTTATAATACATGTTTCAAAAGAAACTTCTGCCATCTTCAGTTAGTCAGAATACAAACATCAAACATCTGCAGAGTTTTGAACATTGTCACGCCTCATGTTCAGCAAATTTGTTTCTCGTTTTAGATCACGTCTCCACCAGTTTTCAACTCAAGTTAAAAGAGGCTATTTGTATTCAGAGAAACAACCCTCTTTGAATCAACAATTACATTATGTCAATCTAAAACTATCTTTAATTTCATGCAATACTTCATTCAGTTGTTACTATTTTTTCACATAAGCATTTTCTATTTATTATAATTTCAGCTTCCATCGCTTGTATTCTGACTAACTGAGGATGGCACAAGTTTCTGTTGAAACATGTATTATAAACTCAAAGGTTTAGTTGTTTTCTTAAAATTCTTTACTTTTTCTTTGCACATTATTTTAGTCAAACAATCTTTGTCCAAGCAACCTTAACAAATAACTTTTATTTGACTTCCTGTTGTAAAGAATGCCAAACTTTTAAGACTTTACTTGACCACAAAAATGTAATTTTGGCCTTCAAGTACAGGAGGCCAACCATAATTGCTTGATCTTCTGGAACCTTCAAACAGAAGAGCAAACATTTCCTGTCAGGGTTTAATAACCAATTTACTGTAACAGTTACTTGACATAATTATACATAACGAGAATGATTTTGTCGTAACAAACATGTGCTAGCTACTTTGACTTTGTTGGTTATAATGAGAATGTCTTTATAGGGCCTGGCCAAACGGGAAATGTTTGGCATTTAAACAACATCACATATTGTTTGGTGACCAAGCATTTTACCATTCGGCCACTTTGTTTGGTGCTCTTTGATCGTGTTTGGTCGTGTTTGGTAAAATTGAAGGCCACAAAATATTCGATCAAAAACAACAAAAACATTTCTTTTGTTCTCATGCTTGATGGACGAACTTGAGGAGTTTGATCTGAGTTAGATCAAACATGTTTAACCGTTTGGCCACCCACTTCAAGAGCATGTTTGGTCACCAAACAATTTGTTTGATGTTGTTTAAATGGCAAACATTTCCTGTTTGTCAATTAAGGCGCTTATGATGCTCCATTAACTGTCCTAATGCTGTGTAAAGGCTATTGCAAAATGAAATTGGCAAAGTTTTTTTATTGTCAAGATGTGTGTACATTGTACTTACAAAACGTGTCTTCAACTACATTTGTACTCCAACTCCTTTTCTTTTATTTTCTTTCATCTTTGACTATCATAGTCTGACACTTCCTAAATGTACAAAAGGCAGGTGTACCATTTAATAAAAAAAGTAACTAATTAGCATTGGAAAATATTTAATTAATAAACATTTTTGTAGGGCTTCCCAGTTGATTATAATTTTGTTGAGAGTAATTATAGACAAGACTAGTGTTTAAAGTTTGATCTATAATGGAATTAAAAACACTTGCAAGAATATTTCAACCAGTCAGATGCAAAGCGAAGACCAATAGTCTTATTGCAACTTAGTCACTCTACGTGTAGGTTTCCCATACTTAGCAGCAGCAGCTGCATTGGATTGGTTAGCATTCTGACTAGGATATATGACTCAAGTTTATGGTTAATTGACAGGATTGACAGGTACAGTATTTCATTCAGGAAATATTCTGGTGTGTAATTACTTTGGTCTTGTTTGTTTGGCAACATTACAATAAATAGACAAGTTTCATATTCTCACAGATGGACTGGAATCAGCATCAAATAGAGGCTCATGCAGAGGAATGCAAATTATTTTCTTTTGCATCAGCCTCTATTTGATGCTTGATCCAGTCCAACCGTGATAATACTGGTCAATTGAAGACCCCTCTATCAACTTCAAAACTTGTTAGTTACCGGTAGTTTTTGGTAATGAAATGTTGTGATTTCCAGTGAAATTTGGAATAAATAATCACTTGTAATTTTTTTTTCAAAGACGACCAAAATTGCACGAGCCTGTAGGGCTAGTGCACTTTTTAGCCTTTGAAAAAATTTACTCGTGATTATTTATTCTAAATTGCACGAGAAAAATCATGTGATTACCTCTTAATAATATATATGAAAAAAATCGAGATGGTTAAGTAGAAGGAACGCACGCATATCACGCAATCAGGGAAAAACTGTGCCATCCAGGGCACACACTTAATTTGAAAACAAAACACTTCATTGGTTCTGACCAAAGCGTATTGTTTATTAGCCAATCATAATCCAGAATTTTGATGTGTAATTTACACTGTTATTACACTTTTTTTGCACTACGTTACACTTGAACTGCACTGCTCTCAGACAAACAGAATCGAGCAATTTTTTCATGTATATTATTAAACACGGAATATCAATATTAAGTAACAACAATTCTGCATTACAGTGTATCCTACATGTATGTGCAACAAAGCATAGGGAAACTGCTAACAATACATTTATTGGCTGAGAGCAATATTGCTGAAATGGGTTTAAAATTCCCTAAAACTAATTGGAAATAGCAATGTCATATCCCCCAGCAAATCAAGATTTATCCAAGAGAGTTGACAGAAGTATTAATTTTACATGTAAGAAAAAAAATTAGCGAAATAAGTGTTACCGGGCAACGTTTCACCCAGACTGTGATGACATCACTTTCAAGTGACAAAAAGAATCTTTAACCTAGTATAAACTAATTTATATGGTGTGAGGTTATAATTATGGAAACCATTAACACATATTTTTATAGTGTTGTACTTAACATGTATGCAATGTAAAGTATGTTCAAATTAAACAAAAAGTTTTGTGCGGACAGTGTCCAATTGTGTATTGAAGCTTGGTAACTTAGACAAACTAGTTTTCCATTGCATTTCTTCAATACCAAAAAGTTAGTTGTAAGGTCACCAACAGTTTTAATTATATGAATGAAATGATATACATGTATGAAATGAACCATGTATTGAATTGCAGATATGAAATCAAGTGGAGCTATAATGATCCTCGCAGTTATGAACGCAATTTTTGCACTTCAGTAGAGAAGTCTGAAAAATTCAGGACTTCAACGGGGTTTGAACCCATGACCTCACTATGCAGGTGCGACGCTCTAACCAACTGAGCTTAATGAAGCGACTGATGTTGGTTGGTCATTTGTGGGTTCAAGTGTTCCTGTGATGAATGAACCAATGAATGTTCGTGTAATGATATATGAAACAAATCATAATTATGTTGAACTCGTCAAGTGGTGGGGTGGTTTAATGCCACAAACAATACTAGTTTTAATCCAGAACCTAAAAAAATCATGTTTCGCTTGTTCAAGCAAAGCCTTGCTGGGCATCGAACTGTGAGAAAGTTTAACTTTACCTTTGTTATACATTTATAAAAGAGAGCTCAAATTATTTTGTCTCAAGTTGTTAATAATATTAATTTTAAATACAAGGTCGAGAAATTTACATGATTCAATTTACTTTATTCGCCCTCTTTGATTGTTCACTCACTGAGTTCCTGTGCATGTCAATATATAGCTGCCTATTACATCCTGTTTTGGCTTGTATGTCATATAATAAGTTGTATTTGTTTTCTTTTTCTTTTTATTTGTATCTTCATTTCTTGGTATTAATGACTAGTACAATGTAAAATTCTGTTGTGTATTCAATAAAAATAAATAAATATATGTTGAACTGCAGATATGAAATCAAGTGAAGCTATGATCCTTAGTGGCTTCATACATGTAGCTCAGTTGGTTAAAGCATCTCACCAGCGGTTTTGAATGTTAATGGAGTGCTGGCTAGTGTAACTGATGTACTCTGCATTGCACAGATCAAATTGATATAATCATACACCACACATTGCTGGTTAACCTTTTGACACCCAAACGGGCCTAAACCAGCCATACTTAGCATTTTACTCTGTCTAACACCAGATGATTTTACTCATCAATGGGAAACCCCTGCGAGTCATTGGGTTAATTTAAAGGTGGTTTCGGTTCACACAGTTTAACATCTTAACTAATTTTGCAGCTTCTGAACACTGGTGTAAGAATGTGATTGATTTTTTACTCAGATAAGATACTGTTCTTCATCAACTGCATCAGTACTGGTATTAAAGTATTGCATTAAATTTTATACACATATTCATTGTTACATGTACCTGCTGGTCTATTTACTGCTGCACTCATTTCTACAATCATCTTGAATCTGATTGTTTTTTGGCTATAAAAACATTTTAATTTAATTAACAATAATTATATTGATCCAAAATCAATAAATATTACCAATAGTCCAAAACCCTTGACATGTAATATGAATTTCACATACTTGAACTGTGGAGAACCAAATGAGTGGTGATTGTGAAAGATCATAGTTTTGTTTGATGCTTTCATCAGCAAAAGACAGACCTGAACTGAAAAAATTAGGCCTGAATGGGATGTGATAACTGACCTCTGTGATACCGCTGCAACCGCAACGCTCAGGTCAGGGTTTAAATCCTGTTCAGCCCTGAAATATTCAGGTCTATCTTTCACTGCTGCTTAAACAGCAAGCAAAACTGTGTAATGAACTTAGTCTCTCTTCAGTCTAAAACCATATTGCACACTGAAATGGAGCAACATGATCTTTACTGTTGTTATCTTCTTTTGGATCTTTGGTTCTGGAGTGTTAATTTGCATCCAAGGCAAGAATGATGATAACACCAGGACACTACATCAATGAACATGCTGAATGTTTGAGAATAAAATGCTCACCAAAGTTGGAATACAAACATTATCTCTCCAAAACCTACAATTCTGCCGTAGCTTGTATCGTGACTGTACTGATAATTATTGGTTATTGTTAATGGTTTAACTTGTTGTCCTTTGTTATTTATTTTATTTGTTAAAACAATAAGTTGATCGGTTTAACCACGGAATGCGTGTAGCTCCGCCCATCGTGATTAGCCTTTGCTATTTGTGGGCGGAGACAGACTGTACCTTTTTGTATATCTGTTTTTTGTTTTTTGATATAAATACTACAACTACATGTACATTAACCCATTGACTCCTGGGGGTTCTTCATTGATGAGTAAAATAGACTGGCGTTAGACAGAGTAAAATACCAAGTATGGCCGGTTTAGGACGGTTTAGGGGTGAATGGGTTAACCCAACACTAGAGCATTACCTAAAGGTGCATGTACTTAATACAATATCATGAGTTCAACAATCAGATCACTTCAGGGCAAAGATAACTTGTACATGTAATGTAAAATAAACTTATACAAAAAGCAATTATGGTACATGATTGTATTAAAATACCC
>NC_090881.1:4256917-4269417 GCF_036669935.1 Montipora foliosa
GCATCTGCTTGTCCAAACAAAAATGAAACCAAGGAAGGGGCAGTGCACAATTTGCACAGATGTGAATCAGGTAACGAGGATGAATTAGGAATCTATTTCCTGTACTCACTTGACACAAACAGGCCCAATTCCCTAGGTTACTAGGTAAAATGGTGGTAGATAACTGCTGCAGACTATTCCATAATGACACGCAGTTTGTATCAAGAGAAGTTTGCAGACATACCCTTAACAGCATCAAAGGTATATAGTGCTTTGGACATACACTTCCGAAAGGCTTTATGTGTCAGGTGAAATGCAGTGTGATGTTGTTTATAAGAACATACACTATTCTCTACCAGTAGTAGTAGTTAATTACAGAGGAAAGCCTACTCTAGCTATTCGGCAAAAATTGGCTGAGTCAAATCAAATTGGCATGGGGTGAGATTTTTATTGTCCCCAGTGAAAACATAGCCAGTTCCAAGAGTCAACTACAAACTCTTCTGTCAAAATAAGATTTGTTCAGCGACAGTTATGCAAGCATGACAGGGCTTTCAAGAGGCACATATAGCTTTGAAAGGGGATGTAAGGCTAATTTTTGTAAAAGCCCGTCAAGTTCCTTATGCATTGAAGGAACAAGTAGAAAAATAGTTAGACAAACTTTGGCAAACACAATTGTGGTAGCGCCGAAGTCCGACAACACAGTGAGAATCTGCGGTGATTATATGGCGACTATCAATCAAGCTGTGGAGTACGAGTTATACGTTTTACCCACCACTTAAGATCTGTCTGCTTCCCTTGTTAGTTCAAAGGTATTTAGCAAATTTGACCTATGCCGCGCATGCGCACAGCTGAATGTTGACAAAGAAAGCCAAGAATACTTGACTATAAACCATGAGAAAGGTCTGTATTCCTACAAGAAACTACCCTATGGGGTAAAATCATCCCCCAAAATAATTCAGGCCAAAATGGACCAAATTCTCCAACAATCGGGAAGTGTGTGTGTAAGCAGGATGATATATTTTGGTGGGAGGCAATGCGTGGCAAGAGAATCTTAAAGTACTCGCAAAGGTTTTGGAAAGGCTTCAGCAATACAATCTGCATCTAACACTGTCAAAATGCGAGATCTTAAAACCTGAAGCGGTTTTCCTGGGTCTAAAAATAAGCACAGTAGGTCTTCAACAAGTGGAAGAGAAAATCGATGCAGTAAAGAAAGCACCAGCCCCTCGGAAGGTAAGTAAATTATCGTCTTTCCTAGGCATGGATCAATATTATTTCTTTCCTGCCAGGTCTAGCCACAACATTAGCGTCGTTGCATAAGCTCTTTGAAAAGAATTTTCGGTGGGATTGGACAAAGGAATATCATACAGCTTTCGAGGGCTGTAAGGAAAGTCTCACTAGTGATTCAATATTACTCCAATATGACTTGAATGGGAAGTTACGTCTGGCCTGTGATGCATAACATTATGGTCTAAGAGCTGTACTAAGTCACGTTATGGATGACGGGCGGGAGAGGCCAGTAGCCTATGCCTCCCGTACCCTAACCCCCAGCGAGAGAAACTATGTAAAAATAGAGCGGGGAACTCTATCTATTGTGTATGGAGTAAAAAAAAATCATCAATTTTTGTGCGGACGAAAGTTCACGTTAATAACTAATCACCAGCCTTTGTTAGCTATTTTGGGCCCAAAGGCTGCCATTCCCACCTTGACAGCTGCCCGCATGCAACGATGGGCCATTGTTCTCTCTGGTTATGATTGTTGCATTGAATACAGAAGGTCGGAGCAACATATTAACTGTGATGCCATCTCCCGATTACTCCATGAAGACTTCAAGATTGCCGGGGGCAAAAGTGAAATCAACAGCGTAGGTGCTATCGATGGGGACTTCTCAATAACAGCCAAAGATATCGGGAAAGCCACCCGATTGGACCCGTTACTTAGTAGAGTACTTGATTTCGTCCTGACGGGATGGCCCGAAAAATGTGATGAGGAGGAAATGAAACCCTATTACAATCGTAGGAAGAAGCTTTCGTGTGAACAGAACTGCGTTCTATGGGGCTCAAGGGTAATCATTCCGTATGTGTTCAGGGAGAAAATCTTTAAGGAATTGCACTGGGAGCATCCTGGTATTTGTGCATTGAAAGCTATCGCCCACACATGTGTATGGTGGCACAAAATGGATGATGAAATTGAGAGAACAGTAAAATTATCCACGGTTTGCAGAACGTAAGAATTTCTTCACATAGTGTTCCTCTAATACCGTGGAAGTGGCCCACACGCCCTTTCCAACGTATTCACCTAAGTCGATTTTTGTCAGAAGAGATCTGATCATTTCCTAGTAGTGGTTGATAGCCCGGTTCAAAACGGTTGGAGGTAAAAACATATGTCGTCAACCACCACAGAGCGTACGGTGGATGAACTACGTCTTATATTTGCCTAGCATGGCTTGCCAGAAGAAGTGGTTTCTGATAATGCACCACATTTCATTTTTAAAAAATTTCCGAGTTTATGAGCAAAAACGGGGTCAAACATACTCTAGTTTCACCATATCATTCTCAATCGAATGGTGCAGATGAGAGATCGGTAAGGGTGGTTAAGGAAGCTCTATTGAAGCTAGTTTTAGAGGGCAACAGAGCTTGGTCCCTAAAGCACAGGTTAGCTGTGATCTCCTTTTAAGGACGGTGCCTACTAATTCAAAGGTATTTTTGCTGCGCGGTTTACTGACTATGCGGGAAAAGCAGATCTTAACAAGTGTTATTGAAATCCAAAAAGAAAATTGGGGGTAACCACGCATTTTTCGAAGATAATTAATGAACAATATTTGTAAAAGCTTTAAAATACAAAGCAATGTATGGCGTTATTTCCAAATTGAAGGTTAATTATCTCTGCTTTCTCCGCATAGTTTTGAACCGCGCAAAAATATCCCTGTATCAAGAAGCACCGCCGATAGGAAATCCGAGTATCTCCAGATGCGCAGAACGTATGCGCAATAACAATAGTAGGCACCATCCTTAAAGTGCCTATATTTTTTTTTGCTTCGAGAAATCTTTGTATCGCTCTGAGCAAAATGGCGCAAAAAGTTTTGTTTTTGGTTAAAACCGGAATTTTTTACGAATTTTTAAAGTGCGGTTTTCTCTGCCCGCGACCGGGTAAAAGGGAGACTGGGCCTAGTGACGTAATTCCCGGACATAAGCATCAGGCAAATCAACAGAGGAGAAGCGTAGTTTTGTAGTTTTCCCTGCGTGCCGGGGAAAACAATTTCTGTTCGGCCGACGTTTGTAACCAGCGTACGTGTTAATCAAGAAATGGCTTCGAACGACTTCATTCTGTCCTCCGGTTCAGATACGGAAGTTTCAGAAATGGAAGATTACAAGCTGGAAGTTGAAGGTTCACCAAACTCGAGCTTTGCGGCCAGCGATGAGGAAGACACTCACGAGGCATATGATGACGATCCCCTAGCGGACGAGGAGTGGCTAGAGTTGTACTTCTTCCTTCGCTTTTGCTTTTCGCTTTCACTTTTATCGTAAAACGGTATGGGATGAAGCAGTATCCCTTTCTCTTTGCTTCGATCATTGCTACAACCGAAAACAACACATTTCTCAGGCATGGCTTCACCTCTGTTAGAAGTCACAACTTGCGAAACTCACAGTCCGGGTTTTACGTCACGAATTACACTCGACCCATTCCCTTTCGGCAAGCTCACCAGCTCGGTAATGGGTTTTCGAATCTCGCGTCTCCGCCACTTTGAAAATTCGTAAAAAATTCCGGTTTTAACCAAAACCAAAAATTTTTGCGCCATTTTGCTCAGAGCGATACAAAGATTTCTCGAAGCAAAAAAAAATTTTTCGGGTTTATAGGCACTTTAAAGTATCGTACAACCCCACACAGCACCACAGGTATCAGTCCAGCCGAGCTGTTAATGAAACATCGTCTGCGTACCCGATTAGGCTTGGTAAAACCGATGTGAGCCCAAGCGATAGAGACCAAACAGGAAAGCGAGAAAGAATATAAGGATTTAAAAAATCATTGGGAGAGGCAATTTTCTGAAAACGACACAGTTCGAGTAAGAAACGCGCAAGCTAATGGCAATATTGAGAAGTGGATCCTGGGAAGGGTTGTAAAGGTTTGTGGACCTACAATTAGCGACAAAATTGTTGACACATTGACCATTTCCACCCCCTTTGCCACATTTCGTCTATCTTTCAGCCTTCTTAGGTAGTCCAATTTGCCCGCTTTCCCCCTTGGTTTTGACCAAGAGGCTGAAGGCATGTCATCGCCAGTTGTTTTGAGGTGATCGTATAGAATTAGGAAACCAGTGGACCGACTTAATTTGTAGCTGAGATTCCTGTTTATGTCGCAGTACTTTTGTGTTTCTATGCAATTTGTGTGAAAAAGCTGTGTAATATATTAGTATTTGGGTGCGGCTTTACCCATGATGCCTTGGTAATAAAGTGGTTGAAACCCGCCATCTTGTGTGTCGTGCAAAATGCTAGTTTACTACAGCAGCCTTCAACAAAGCAATTGGCTTGACTGGAGGAGTGCCTACAATCGCACGAGGCAGCGTTACATTAGCCACATTGCTGATGCTGTTGCAGTGCTGCTGAAGATTGTGTCGCCTGAAAATGCCGTCGAGATCTGGCAAGCACTCTTATCCTAAAAAGCACTAAACAATAGGCTGTGGAAAGAGCCAACGATTACATCGTCAGGGAGAGCTCTTCTTTAAGCTATTGGGGAGGCCTATTACGGTGCAGAAAGCTGGGAAACAAGGCCTCGGATACTGTCAACTGCCTCACCCGGTATTGCTATTCTGACGCGAATTTGCATCAGCTCCATTGTGGCCGTGGAACTCAAATGCCCTTGAAAGGAGAAAGAGGCGCAAGAACAAGAATCGATCGCAAAAAGCTAGACTATTTTCTAACTTTCATTACCAGCCAAAACATCGTTCAAGATCTGCCATTTGGCGAAAAAGTCCTTTGACGAGATATAACAAGAGAAATAATATTTTTGCTAATACAATGTATTTGAAAGAAGAAAAATTTCGCGGGAATCGCGGTGAAAATGAGGAATTTTATTCTCTGACAAATGATTTTGTCATTGTAGTGTAAGATGAAATTTATTTGGGAAGCCAACAATATTTCTTTAACTTCGTGGTTAATCCAATTTATTGCTACGACTTACTAGTGCGAAGATTGTTTACGTGAAAGAAACGCTTTTTGCGAATTTTGAGTGTCATGAAATTACATTTGCGTGACAAATATCCTTTTACTCCAACCCAAAAACATTCAGATAGTGACAAACTTCATATTTACTTAACCATTTCTTCTGCTTTTGTGCTTGTCAGCATTGTGATTAGCGATAATTCGCAAGTCTGTTTTTGTATCTCATACCTGTTTAGATTTTTAATTTACATGGCCACTCAACCTCTCGATTGTGTAAATAGTTCACCCTGAAGTCAAAATAGGTACGTTTCTCAGGAACCCGACAAAGAAGGCTTCCTGACCCGAAAGATGATATGTAAATATTCTGTTAAATATTGCAACAAAATTAAAAAACCAACGACGGAAGTTTCTTGGCTAAAGAGTACGTTGTTTTACTCTGAAAACGACAAACGATTAACATTCTTTCCCGTAGTTCATTCAGTCGACACAAAATGATCACGTGCACCTTTATGGTTGCCTAGCACGTGATCAATTTCTTCCTTTTGACAAAACTTCCGTTTATTCATAAAAGTTAGAGACTGCAGGTCGATTGTCATTCATCTTTCGATGAGAATTCGATTCAGAGTTATATATATAAACTATGTTATTTTTTTTCTTCAGCTTTCTCTCTGGTGCAAACGCAAAGCCAAACAATGTTTTGACCTGGCATCAGGTTAGACTAACAAGAAGAGGAATTATGAAGCGGAAACAACACCTTCAATCCTTTCTTAGTGTGTGCAATAAACGTTTGCTTAGTGCAACTGCAGGCAACAGCTGAAATTTCCTAGTAAATTTCATGTCATTTTTGTTGCGATCTCGCTATTTGATGTTTTCAATTGTCAGATTTCTCAAAAACTTAAGTCATTTAGGAAGCTTACTTGATATCATCGATAATAGTTCACCAAAGGGTTTCTCCCGACAAAATATGAAGAAATCCGATATTTCACTTTAATTTGTCCGCGAATTCTCGATATTTACAGTTAGCTGCTCTTAAATGCCTTCGCAAGAGTGGCGTATTGAAGAGGAATATCACAAGGAATGGTTAGTGATCATAACACGAATTCCATTGCCACAGAGAGAGAACTCGTGGCAAAACTAAATGAGTCAAAAATTCGGGAGAAGACTGGCAATCAAGGAGTCAACTGGGTTTTTAACCCTCCTTTAGCACCCCATTTTGTTGAAGCGCATGAGATAATGATCAAAGCGGCTAAGAAAGCGGACGAGCAGCTAATGATTACTTTTATCGGGGCAGAATCTCTTGGAACTCCAGAAGGATAAAGTACCAGAGGGCCAATCCAAATGATGATACCCCCTAACACCTAACCATTTCCTACACTGCCAACTAGGTAGCAAATTTGCGCCCGATTCCGTAGACGAGTGGACGAGACGGCAGTGGTGTAGTAAGGACTGTTTAACACATCAATACATGGTGGCTAGACATAGTGGCGAATCTGAGTGGCGATTTTGGCAAATTCTTGTCAACTCGCCAAATGTATGTAAATTAGTTCAGTACGCGAATGCGAATTAGTATGGGAGTATCTTTAATCCCGTGGGAATTGTCTGGTGAGAGAAAGCCGCCTATCAAAATGTGTTAAGGGGTCCCAAAGGAACATGTGAAATGTTGTTGGCAATTTTGTAACTTCCACTGACGGCTTTTACGTGAGGTTAAAAGTGTGACCCTTAGAGTTCAACATGGAAACGAAGCTTGACCTTCAACTGCTTTGTTACCATCGTCAACGGTGGCGAATTTTCTAGAAAAATTGTCATCCTTTTAATTGGGGTCTATCTGACACGCAACAGTAATAGAACGGATACCGTGACCACGCTAACGTGAAAACGAGGCTGGAACACGTAATGCCATGTAGCAATTGGTTATGACGACAGATTGTCCCAATCAGCCAAAAGCAATTTTATCACAACTCCCTGACAAATATAAAAAGGTATCCTATTCATCTCCCTCGTCTTCCTCCTCCTCCTCCTCTTCATCATCATCATTGTCGTCATGATCATCATCAACATTATCAACATCAGATGACTCATGGTCATCATCATCGGCATCATTATCACAGCTTCCATTATGTTCAGCACCATTGCAGCTGCAAACATCGGTACATTTAGGTCCCACTTCGCGACTTTGACATCTATTAGGGGAACAGAGCAGCTTGGGGTAATCCCTGTACAGCAACCCATAGAGATATGGTGTATAAACGTACAGCTGTACCTTGAGAGAAACCATTAGCAGGCTGATACAAAATGGTTGCTGCATGCTGTTGATGGTACAAACTCGGGGGCCACTACTATCAACATCATGTAACCTGACAACGACATGCACAAGTAGTGTCCCTCAGGCAATTCCCAGAAATAATAATAGCTTTATTAATTAATCCATCATTAAATTAAAAAAAAAACCATGAATTTCCGATAATAAAATTAAAACATGAAACATATAAGAGGTAATGTACTGTTTCAAGTGAAGCTATGATCGTCGCAGTTACGAACGCAATTTTTGCAATTGCGAAAAGTTCAGGACTTCAACGGGGTTTGAACCCGCGACCTCGCGATACCGGTGCGACGCCACTGACGTTAGGAACTGGTCATTTATGGATTCCAAAGTTCCCATGAGGACTGAGTCATCGTTGATTCATTCCTCACGGAAACATTGGAACCCACAAATGACCACCTCCCAAACTTAGAAATGAGTACAAATTTCGAATTAAAGAAGAACAACAAGGGCGGACCCCTCCCCCCCCCCCTCCTTTTTTTGTCAAGGCTTTGTTTTTCTTTTGTAAACGTGTGTTGGATGTTACTTCGAGCTTTTTTACTTAAATATATTGTCTTTACTAAACGTTGTTAATAAGAAAAATTTATCGAACGTCGTTCGAGTTAACGGCCCTTACAAACTGGCTTCGAACCGGTTACAGGCGTCGCATTTAATTTCGCAAAAAGACGAGGTAGGCTGGATACGAATGTCTGTTCTACAGTGTGTCTTACAAACAGTTGTACCAGTGTAGGTAGGCTTTTGTAAAGGAGCATTAATTGCCAAAAGAACGATCCCATTGACACTTGTAAACCAAGTGAGTAGTAACTGTAGTTACATTTTATCGCCTTCCTGATTGTAAGAAAATTTCTACGCAAGTTATAATATAAGCAATTTTTGATGTATTTAGCTTTTAGCCGCACTGTGCTACAGAATCCAGGTTATTCGGTTCTGCAAACTGCCTACTTGAGTTTTAGTCAAAAAGCAAAATGAACGAAGAAACTATTAAAGGCCCATCTTCAACCGACAGGCATTTCAACTGTTTGGTTTTTTTTAAAATGAAAATTCGCATTTCTTATTGTAGCGACCTGATTGGGTGAATTTCAGCTTTGACGGGATTTTCATATATGAAAATGCACGCATTGCCTGTTGGTTGAAGGTGGCTGTTGGCTGGTCAACTTCTAAAACGGCCCTGTACTACCTTAAATTAGCTGATGTCATCCGTGCGAGGGCTCCAGCTGATTTGCTTGCTTCTGCCCTTCCTCAATGTCAAGAGGCTTCGCGCGTTTACGAGGACTATAATGCTTTAAAGGATTTCGTATCTGCTTTTCCTGCCCCGACTTTGTCTTCGTCTAAGC
Organism: Montipora foliosa; assembly: GCF_036669935.1. Classification (NCBI taxonomy): domain Eukaryota; kingdom Metazoa; phylum Cnidaria; class Anthozoa; order Scleractinia; family Acroporidae; genus Montipora; species Montipora foliosa. The sequence continues at coordinate 4,265,707 of NC_090881.1, forward strand.
GTTCACTTCCACCTTAGTCTTTCTGCTTCTAGTATGTGCGTTTATTCAAATTTCACTACCCTAACTACTTATCTCTAGTGGTGAACTCTACACGGAAGCATACTGTCAGCATTAACTATTTACCTATCCATGCCTTTATTATTGCCTTAATGCACACTTCTGATTGTTTTATTAGCATATACTTATTTACTTCATTTCGTCTTGCCTTGATTTTAGGCAAATCACTTTGCTTGGTACATTATTTTCTTCTATAGCTCTGTATGTCTTTGTGGTGCCATGATTTCGATGGCGTATAAATAAAGTGTGTTGTTAAAGTTGTGTCGTCTTTAGTTTTGGGGTTCTGTTTTATTCTGTTTTGGGATTTCTTTTGAGGTTGGGTTCCTCGCGGTCCCCCGCACTGTCTTGCATTCTACATGCCATTGCTTTCTGTGGCCGCCAGACTTCATACCTCAATAGGAGTGTGGGTAAGATCGATGTAAATAGGATACTATTTACAGTGGTCTTACCCAAGCGAGTATAAGAGGTATCGCTTTTATGAATTCATTACCATTTCCATAGAAGCGGCGAGTAACTCCTGTTTGGCGTCTGCTGTCCGTTTCATCGTTTGCTTATCTGCACTCCATCCCTCTGCTGGTCACCTTTTTATTTTCCCTCCCCTCCCGCCCTGGTTTTATGTATTAATTGTTCTGTATTTCATCATCTGAAGGTGGACGCCAGACTTCCATACCTCAATAGGAGTGTGGGTAAGATCGATGTAAATAGGATACTGTCTACTACAGTCGTTTTCCTTCATTTCCCGGGCAATTTGACATCATTTACGCGTGGTGTAACGGTCATAATACGTCATGTGCGGTCAACAAGCTGAGCGAATTAAAACGATATGCCATATTGAACCTTTTTTAAACAACCCGAAAAAGACCAGTAAAACTGATCGAAACGTCGGTTTTACATATGTTTTAACCTTGGAAATTCCCAGAAACAATTCAAATTTTAACTTTATGTACCTAGTATATATAAATAGCATTTCGTTGGTGATATTGTCATTTCAATAACTCGCAAAGTAATGTGCGTCAGTAGCAATCAATATGATTTTTTTATTTGCTCCTTCATTAGAAAATGGGGACCTGGCTAAGCTCAAGTAAATGACAGACTGGAACAACATTTAGTATTAATCTTAGAAGACAAAGGCTTAAATGCACTTCAATGTTTGACCTGAAAGGGTTAATTGCTGTAAAGACTTTATTTAACTCAGCTGTGTGAGTCACTTTGTAACAAAGTTAGACAGTTATTTGTGGAGTGGAGAGGCGCAAAGTCGTGTCATATTCAGTTGATAGTGTATTTAAGGCAATTCTCTTACAGGTAATATAGACGTCTGAGTCCTGAGAAAGCGCTTTCTGGGAGTTGAGTTATTTCATTTTCACTGAGATTTCTAGAAGTGAAAACAAAATTAGAAATAAGTACTAAATTCAAATTAAAGAAGACCAATGCAATTAACACCATTTTAGTTTTAATTGCCGTTTTGTTCTTAGCATTCCCAGATCGTCGTTGTACTCGATTCTACTTAGACAAGAGCAGTAAAATTAATCCCAATTGTTCCAAAAGGAGTCCGTGAACAACTCAGACCAATCAAATCAAAGAAAAAATGGATAGCTGTGGATTGCTAGTATATTTCATTGCCGTGATGACATGCATTAGTAAGCTGCCCTTAACAAATTATTGCCTGGATTCATACATTCATGTACAGCCTCATTCAAAATGATATATGAAATGCGGATATGAAATCAAGTGAACCTATGATCCTCGCAGTTATGAACGCAATTTTTGCAATTGCGTAAAGAAGCCTGAGAAATTCAGGACTTCAACGGGGTTTGAACCAGAGACTTCGCGATACCGGTGCGACACTCTAACCAATTAAGCTATGAAGGCACTGACGTTAGGAACTGGTCATTTGTGGGTTCCAATGTTCCCGTGAGGAATGAATCAACGATGATATATCATTTCATCGTTGATTCATTCCTCACGGGAACATTAGAACTCAGAAATGACCAGCTCCCAAATTAGAAATGAGTACAAATTTCGAATTCGAATTAAACATGAACAACAAAAGCGGATCTCCCCCCCGCCCCCCCCTCCCCTTCTCTTTTGGTCAAGGATCTTCTTTTTTTCTTTTGTAAACGTGTGTCGGATGGTACTTCGAGCTTTGTTACTTAAATATATTGTCTTTACTAAACATTGTTAATAAAAAAATTCATCGAACGTCGTTCGTGTGAACGGCCCTTACAAACTGGCTTCGAACCGACAAACAGAAAGATGTTACAGGCGTCGCATTTTATTCCGAAAAAAGACGAGGTAGGCTGGATATACGAATGTCTGTTCTACAGTGTGTCTTACAAACAGTTGTACCAGTGTAGGTAGGCTTTGTAAAGGAGCAGCAATTGCCAAAACGACGATCCCATTGACACTCGTAAACCAAGTGAGTAGTAACTGTAATTACATTTTATCGCCTTGCTGATTGTAAGAAAATTTCTACGCAAGTTATAATATAAGCAAATTTAGATCTATTTAGCTTTTAGCCGCACTGTGCTACAGAATCCAGGTTATTCGGTTCTGCAAACTGCCTACTTGAGTTTTAGTCAAAAAGCAAAATGAACGAAGAAAATATTAAAGGCCCATCTTTAACCGACAGGCATTTCAACCGTTTGTTTTTATAATGGAAATTCGCATTGCTTATTGTAGCGATCTGATTGGGTGAATTTCAGCTTTGACGGGATTTTCATATATGAAAAATGTTCCATGGCACGCATTGCCTGTTGGTTAAAGGTGGGTCTTTAAGCAATCAATGCAGCGGCTGCAACTGTACATGTGTCTTAACTCAGCAAGCAACGCCGATTAAACTAAGAGATTTAGTCTTTGCTTTTGCTTTAAGTAGAAATTTACTTCAACTGCATGCCCATGGAAGTGATCTACTTAACTTTACGAAAATAAGAAAGCCCACGCAAGTCCTTGCTTCTTTGGCAGCCCGAGAAGACAATCACATGAAGTTATGAATTTTCTTATGATTGGTCTGTCCATGGGACGCATTTCCTCTGTTGAAATTGTTGTTATAAACCTGTGTTCGAAGCCTACATTTTTAGTCGCAAATGACCAAATCTCCCAGAATGCAAGCAGTAAATATCCGTCTCAAACAAACTGGAATTGATAATTTTACAGGGAAACAATGTTGCCTCCTTTGGCGGGAGGTTGTGCTTTCGCCGCGATCGCTTTGGCCCCTGCTAGCATCATAAAGTATTAATTACTTCTTTGACCGCAACCACACCTGTATTTTATTAAATATTTTAGCATTACATCCAGGAATTTGCTATCGAGCGAGAACGGAGCTTAAGCAACGACAACAGCGACGGCTACGAGAACCTTACAAATTTGCATATTTAGTGGGCAAAAACAATAGCTTTGCACGCCCTGCACGTGCGTTTTTCACTTTTGTCCATTTCTTTGCCGTCGTCAGCGAAACAACAACTTGAAATTTGAGGTTTTATGAAGAACGTCAGCCCTTGAGGATAACTTTTTATTTTCTCCCCTAAATTAAGTGCCGTTCGGACCAGTGTTATTTTTGAGGAATTACCACACCCTTGTCATATTAAAAAGGTTGAAATAGTCGCGAAGTGATTACAATAACAAGAATTTATAGTTTGCGATGACGTTCTCGTTGCT
>NC_090881.1:4276917-4281917 GCF_036669935.1 Montipora foliosa
GCTTTTAGTAGAGATAACCAGATTATGATGCCCTCGTGTAGGTTTATAAGAGATAATGAGAGTATAAAAACTGAATAAATTTCTAAATAGGCTTTTAGTAGAGATAATATCACCATGTTTTTGCGTAGGTTTTATAGAGTATAGAATTTAATAATATTCTGAATTAGTTCTCTAAGTAGAAAGATTCATACCATTATGTATATTATAATTGTACTAAGGTTCCGTACCGAACTTTTTTGACTTCTAAGTGTAGCTTCTCAAGTGGTGTAGGTTACGTTATGCGGCCTATACTACTCATAATGTGGACAGCATTCTAAAGTTTTATACTGCGAGATAATAATAATAATAAGCTTTATTTAACCAAGGAGCACCTTTTGCAATCTGTTCTCCAAGGTGTCCCAATTAGTGCTATTATTTAAGCATTAAAATGAGGTTTTCGGTTTTCTACTATACTATGTGTCTAATTATCTTCGTTACCACTGGCCTTACTAATCGCCTGGTCCATCAATGTATATAGGACATATAAAATATTCCGTAAACTGATAACCCTCCGTTACCTACTCACTTCCTCAAAAAATTTATGAGCGTTATCTGGAAAGAAAACTCTTTCTTGTTTAACGGGAAAAACCACTTTTAAACGCAAAGTCCATACAAGCCGCTTCTTTAGAAAAGATACAAAGAAGAATAAACAATTTCACAGAGCTGCAACAAATAGCTATCATTCGACTGTAAAATTCACGACTGACATTCACATCTTTTATTCCTTTCACAGGATACAAGGACATTCTACTCTTGGTGTGCGCACGCACTTTAAACTGACAGAAACTCTCCGGTTCACAGAGTTTATGCACTTTACCTCCCGTCACCCTCTGGGGGTCAGGAAACTGAGGCCTCTTCAAAGGCTAAGCCCCAGGGCTTCTCAGAACTAACGCTTCCCTGAAACCAATATTTGAAGAAAACAACGCACAATTCTAAAAAAGAATACGCTACAGGGGTTATCCATATAAGCCTTGTGAACATGCTCTCATCTAAAGTCAGTTTTAGCAAAAGAATGCGGGCTCTACAAATAAACAAAAAGCGCGCAAAAAAATCTTGCCGTTTATTACTGAGTATCAGCCATCATGCAGTGCCTCATCTCAAACAAATTTTCTTAAACTGGGATCTTATATAAAACCAGCTTTTGCTGAGAAAATTGTTAAAATCCTCCCCTTATTCGTATAGAAAAGGGAGATCTTTGAAAGATGTACCCGTTAGAGCAAAAATCTGAGGGTCTTTCAATTTCCTATCTTGACTAATAGAGCGATTTCACTCACGTGACCAGCAGGCATACTGGATTACTAAAACAAAAGAGAGTATTTGAATAACTAGACCCTCCGTGAGGGTACACTGGGTTGCCTGTGGTACGTGCAGCGTTCCAGGCAATTTTTTTCAAGTTGGGGTTTGTAGCCGATATAACGCGCGCTCTGATTGGCTAATTGTGACTGGCCCACGGGCCGATTACGGGCTTGCAAAAACAAAGCAAAAGGTAATTAAAAAACCATATAATAAACTACTTACTAACCGAGCTAGCTCGAGCCATACTGGGGAATATTGGCCCTGGGTCGTTTTTGTACGGACCTCGATGCATTCGGTCCGTACTGCCACGACCTCGGGCCAATATCTCCCTGGCAGTACGGCCCTCGCGCTCGGTTAGTAAGAAGTTATTAAGGCGTCACCCAGAAGTCATACCAGCAGAGGCCCTTTGGCTCACAGGTCCTCACACGTTCGTACGACGAAACAGATCCTTTTTTGAGGTTAAAAACCTGGCTACCGGCCTAACTCTTTTTCCTACTTTCCCAACCGCGACAAAATCGCGGTAAATCAGCCATCGCCGATATATGTTTTTTTTTCTCAAAAAATATTTAAAGTTAGGGGGAAAAAATACATCATTTTAAAGCTAAGAAAATAAGCTTTACAACAGCATATAACTTATTTACAGACAACTGAAACATTTTATAAAAGCGAAAGTTCAACGAAAAAATTTAAGAAAAATAACAGTAAAATATGTTTTCCAGGCAAAAGTTGGTCATTTTAGCGTTGATTACGAATTTTTGGATGCAAAACTAAAATTTTCTGCAATTTATCTGCTTTCTTGGACATAAATTCGACCGAAAACTGATGAGGCACGAATATTTTTAGATTTTTAGGAATAATAGATAACGTGGATTCAATGTGTAATGTGATAATGCGATAAAAGTGTCAAATTTGCGACCCATTGCTAACGGCAACGGCAGCGATCGCATTACGAATAATTAACCTCTGTTGCCACAAACCACCCAAATAACCGGTCAGTGTAAAACGCAGACTGCAGACTGCAGACCAGGGATAAAATGCAGGCTGAGGGTAAAGTGCAGACTGCGGGTTAATAAAATAATAATGAAAAAAAGTTATAAGAGTGTTAGTAGCCGTTTGTACTTTCACACTGAAACCCCAACACAGCTCCCATCGCTTTGGTTGCCCCACCGCATGTTTTAAATCCGGATTTTCATCGAACTCTGTAAGAATTGAAGCTGTTTGAATCCTTGTTGTTGTTGGAAAAAGGATAGTTTCGTTAAGTGAGTTAGTTTTAGGCAAAGAAGTCACCACCCCGTAATTCAACTGTCCAATTTTCTGCACTGAACAAGGTAATCGAGTAATTACCCAATAACTCAATTTATTTTGACACGCATGGCTACAATGCCAATTAACAAAGACAGAGATAACGTGGAGTTTGCAAGCATTTAACGTTTCAATTCAGTCGGCTTAAGCCAGTATGACTGAGGTGTAAAAAGATCCTTTCATTCGCTTTCGTGTACGTTATGTTTATCCTTTAGTTCACAAGTTCGTTTGTTTTGCATCTGGAAGATGTAATTTTCAATTATAACCTCTCCCTAGGGGTTATCACGCATAGCTTAACCAATGAAATCCCCGCGTCCTAATTGCTCGGAATACATGAAATTCTTTGTGCATTTCGTTGCACCGAAAAAACACAACCAAGATTATTCAGGTATTCGAAGTAATAATTGTTGGTTTTTCGATCGATTTCCCTCGATATACCGGTGTGACAAATAATTTGGAACATTGCAATGCATCTGGAAGCGCAAAAACAAAGCACAGACGATTTCAACGCGTACGATCGCATCCCCAAAAGGTGCAGCGACCTGCAGTCATGATAATGTGTGTTGTTGACAGATGTAAAACAGGATTGTCTTTCAAAAAATCTTTGTTTTATCCTTATGACTCATTTTTTTATTATTAATATTTATTTTACCCTCAGTCTGCATTTTATCCCCGGTCTGCAGTCTAGTCTTTGAATTCACTATTATCGCTGCCCCTGCGAATCTTAGCACACTTGGTAAAAGACGGCTCGACGGGCGACAGATTGTTGTCGATGTTGTCGCCTGTCTTGTTCAGTATCCAATTGATTTGCCATTATTGAGCTTCATAAGGGTATATTTTGTTCAAAGATCCACTAAAACGCCATTCGCGCTACATGACTTTCGACGCCATTGCCGGTTAAGTTAATCGTTATAATATGTCCACCAGAGAAATCTACGCATTTCCCACTACCCTCTCGATCCTAAGAAAATACGCGCAGCAGGGCTCTATGTACAAAGACACCACTTAGCAGGGGAGAGACAGGCAAGACTTTTACCGACACGAAAAAAAATAAAAAAACAATAAAACGGAGAAATCTACCCATTTTCCGACTGGGATTGCCATACGGCAACCCAGTAGAAATAGAGATCAATTCCCAAAGGATTAGTTTGGTACACCATCATGGCCGCCATTCCTTTGTTTTGGAACACCAACATGGCTGCCGTGAGGTCATGTAAAAACGCTCTATAGGCCTTTTTTCGATATATCAAAATTCAGCTCGAAGGAGAGGTTTAGAGGACAACGACAAAGGAAAGTGTATGATATGCAAACATTTTTCACATTCACTCCAACGTGTTTCTATTGTTTTTTTCCTCACTGACTCACTATCAAGCTGAATATTTGATATTTCGAAAATGGCCTATAGGATTGGTGTTTTGCCACGTCAAGCGAAGTGACCCGTGATGACTGACGTTTTATGACACCGGAAGTGTTTACATACGGAAGTCAGTTCTGTCGTTAACCAGATTCATCCGAGACTAGGAGTTAAAGAACTTGCACATGAATGCATTTGTGTGATATATTAAAACCATCATTAATAAACAGCATAACTTGACCTTATTTAAGTCAATCATTTAGTTCTTGATTTAAGGATATGTGAGACATTTTGATGGCTGATATTGGCTTGCTCATTTGACGGTTGGCAGTAAAATTGCGTTTTTGACGGCTAAATATTTTACCATTTGACGCTTGACGGTTAACCTCATAAATAAATAAATCATTTCATGATTTCCACATATCACTGGGTCGTGAAATTCTCTCAAATTGTCCCACGGTTGTGTCAAAATGTCACTTCGAAATTTAGTGAAGTTAAATTGCCTATAATTAATTGAGTTAATTTTATTTTGAAGGAGCGGGAATTGAAATTTTACGGCATACCTAGACTAAGCTGTGATCGCTTATACCAATGAGAGACACCCCAGAACAGATCACTGGAAAAATCGATAAATTTACATGCACATGTAAATTTAGATCATAACATGTAAATAGCATGTAAATTACATTGAAAACGCTGTAAATGAAAGTTTACAGCTAAAATGCCCTTTATGTCGACACTTTTCCCCGGCCTTGATATAAAATATTGCTAATTAGAGCAAGCCGTGCACTTTGCAAGTGGTCGCACTAAGTTTGCTGAGACATAGAAACCTCAAAAAAGACAACTACAAACATGTTGGCGTTATTCGGCCACCAACGTGGCTATTTATTATATCATCAACGAAATCAATAAAAACCGCAGTAAATTAAAGCCATGTTCAGCAAAGATTGCAATCCCTTAACTAGACCTATCCTTACTCCGCCCTTATCTATGATTGGCTCATTTTTCT
>NC_090881.1:4286917-4294417 GCF_036669935.1 Montipora foliosa
GTGAAAGATGCCCCCGTCCAGATAAGGTCATACCACAACACCGGGGACTACGTCCCCTACTCTTATCGAACAGTGAGTGGGTTCTTTAACGTCCCATACTATTTAATTTCCAACAAGGGTTATGAGACGGGACCTCCGGTTTACAGTCCTTATCCGAGAAGACTTGAAAGTCTAACCATTTGCAGATGTAATTACAAAGGCAGCACATTCTCCTCAGTTATTTTAAGACCCTGAGTGTTGGTCCGGCCGGAGTCGAACTCACGACCTCCCGCATGACAGCCCGATGCTCAACCAACTGAGCCACCGGTGCGCGGTGGACAACTCTGTAGCATAACTCTGTAACATAACATAACATAACACAACATAACAGTAATAAATCTGATTTCGCGTTCATTACAACCTGTAAAGGAGCCTTTTTTCATGAAATGCCTTGTGGCATATGTTGCATGTCTTACTTTTAATCAGCTAAGTGCAATTTTATCACAACTCCCTGACAAGGATAAAAGGCATCCTATTCATCTCCCCCGTCTTCCTCCTCTTCCTCCTCCTCCTCTTCTTCATCATCATCTTCTTCATGATCATCATCAACATTATCAGATAAGATGACTCATCATCATCATCGTCATGATCATCATCAATATCAGATGACTCATGGTCATCATCATCGGCATTATTATCACAGCTTCCATTATCTTCAGCACAATTGCAGCTGCAGACATCAGTACATTTAAGTCCCACTTTGCGACATTGACATCTGCTAGTGGAATAGAGCAGCTTGGCGCAATCCCTGTACAGCAACTCGTAAGTAGAGATATTGTGTATAAACGTACAGCTGTACCCTGAGAAAAACCATTAGGAGGCTGATACAAAATTGTTGCTGCATGCTGTTGATGGTACAAACTCGGGAGCCACCACTATCAACTTCATCTAACCTGACAACGACATGCACGAGCAGTGTCCCTCAGGCAATTCCCAGAAATAATAATAGCTTTATGAATTAATCCATAATTAAATTTAAAAAGACGGTGAATTTACGACAATATAATTAAAACATGAGAAATATTAGAGGTAATGTAGGATTTCGCAGAATAAAAACTCACGAGAACATCATCTGTAGTTTAGAATGCGACTTGGCCTTAGCCAATCAGTCTTAGAATGTGGTATCTTAAGACTTAACGTACTCGAGTAGAGGTTTTTAATCGTTCACATTGATATCAGTGCGTAATTGAGATGGTTCTTATCACTTATAAAAGTCTCTCGAGTTCGCAGCTAGAAGCTGCATCACTGTGCTCTTTAAGCGGGGTTAGGAAGGCTAGCCTTCATAATGCCAATTCGTGAAGGGCTCGGTTTTTCACACGCTCCAGATATTCAACGAGGTGTTTGGGGATACCACCACACACCGAAGATGCATACTCTATAACTATCAGAACACATTCTAATTTGTGACTAGGAAGAGGAAGCATTATAGAAAGGTGCATCTCAAAAGCACATTCGCAAACTGCGGCACTTCCTGGATTCCATGCATCCCTAACCCAAAATGTACCAAAATGACGGACTAAAATAACATTTAGTATTAATCCTAGAAGGCTAAAATTCAAATGCACTTCAACTTTTGACCTGAAACGTTCATTACTGTAAAGCCTTCATTTAACTCCGCTGTGTGAGTCACTTTATAACTAAGTCAGACAATTCTTTGTTGAGAGGTGAGGTGAAAAGCCAGGTCATATTTTGTATATTTGGTGCAATATACGTACAGCTCAGATAGATGTGTGAGTCCTGAGAAAACGTTTTCTGGGAGTTGAGTTATTTAAAGACATGTATTGTTTTATCGAGCTTTGATAAAGAAGGTTCACTGTATTGTGATCATAAAAAAGGAAGTGTTCTTGCATGGAAACAGGAATTAACAGAGTGCCATAATGGGGCCCTTGCATACGGCGAGAGCTACTGAAATTTAAACTGACCAATCAGAATTCAGCGAGCGGGAAAAACTGTGCTATCCGATGTCACGCCAATTGTTTACATTCTGATTGGTTAGATATGTGGACATTCGCTCAGCATTCCCTTGTGACTCTCTTGACCGTCGCTTCTTTGAACTCAGCAAGACAGAAATGACGCGTTGTTCTGACAATCAATTTGCCAATCCTCTTTATCCAGTTTATGGATTGGGCTAACATGTGATTAACAACCAGGATCGCTTTTGAACTTTATTCTGTCGAAGAAGAAGACGTTGCTGAGTGAACATTTTTACGACGAAATCCCTTGGTTTGTTCAGCACTTTGATGTCCGATAACTGAGCCGCTCTAACGAGTGTTGGGTCAATCACATTTAGTCGTCTGACCTTAGGAAGTTCTTTCACCCCTTGTTTGTGTCCACCATGATCGAACTTCACGTGAAGCGCTATGCTGCTTTATGCCAACTTCGATGGCTTGTGATGAGCTTGCCTGCTGCCGAATTCGAAAAAATGAGAAACATTCCATTTTTTATCCGCACCCCCCCCCCCCCCCCTATGGAAGGCATTTTTCCGACAGGTCCCTTTTGCTCTGAAATCAGATTCCGACAGGTCCCTTTCACCTCTGAAGTTAGATTCCGACAGGCCCCTTTTGCGCTGAAGCTTGATTCCGACAGGCCCGTTTTTGTATAGAACAAAGACTCCCGATTCCGACCCCCTAAACTGGAGCAGAAAATCCAGATTCCGACAGGGTCCTTCTTGACATTTAAAAAAATGCCTTCCATAGGGGGGGTGCGGATAAAAAATGGAATGTCCCAATTGTTGTTGTATTTGGGCAAGATTGGTGTTATCGGGTTGGAACTTAATAGTGAGGGGAACAATTTTTCGTTCATCTGCTGTGCCAAACAACAAACAATCCTGTCGGGTGTTCCACTTGCTTGGCGAGTCTTGCACGACCAACGTCTATCAGATCTGGAGTGGAGTTTTTTTGCAATGATTACAACTTGTGATCGTTCTGCTAACAGCACTTTTTTTAGTGACTCGAGGATCCTGTTCTGCTGTTTCAAAAGGAGTCGTGCATTTTTGAGCAGTTTGTTCTTCAGTGCTTGTATTTTTTCGTTTGTTTCTTGTGGCTCAAAGTAACTTTGATGATTTGAAAGGACTTGAATCTGTACTTGAATTAGCGATTTATGGCCAACAAGTGAATGGTACACAAAATTAGGAGAAACTGTTGGTTGAATAGACAATACTTGTAGACATAATTATCTACCCAGTTTAAGTACTAAGCTCAACAAGTTGTTTGGCTCCACAAGTTTCATTTTCAGGCCAGGTACCCGAATTCACCCAGGTACTGGTACACTACCATAGTGTTCTTTGGAAATTGAATAGCTCCTTGAACACTTGGTTGCTTGAGAAGAAACTTGATGTGTTTGTTCTCTACATTGGTGAATGCAGCCACTAACTGTCCATTGTGGATAAACTCCGGACCAACTCTCCTTTCAATTTATTCTTTGTTCTTTGCAGGGCATCAACAATGGTGTCCCTTGTAAAATGTTAGTTTAAAGGGTTTGATAGAGTTATTTCCCATTTCATAGGGCACTGTGGTTGCCAGATTGACTTTTAAACTTATCATGGAAACATAAATCAATACCAGTGAATAGACACTAAAAAGTCAGTCCCTTGACTTGGGTATAGAAAATTAATTTAAATGCATATTGAAACATCAGTTGAGGAATTGTTTTTTTCATCCCCACTTTAAGAACCTAAAATACATTGCTGCAGTTTGTTTATTGCTTGTTCATTCAATGTCTTCATCGCATCAAATTCTTTAATTTTTAGGTATTGTGTCAGATCTCCATAGAGAAACTATCTTTATCTAAAAACTTAACTGGTTGCTTTTTGGAGCCCTTTTGTGGCATATTTAGATAGGCAGGAAATGTTCCACATTTTATGGTAAATAGTTCTGCATAGTTTTAAGGAATTTTGCAGCCAAATCTAATTGAAGATGAGACATTTTGTGAATTTAAAGACTATTAATATTGTTTGCACTTGTTTTAAAAGACTTAGGGTTGACACTCAAAAGTGTTCCTTCAATAATCTTATTCTTTAAAGATTGCCTTGGTAGAATTGGATTAAGCCTAGTTTTTTTCTTCTAGCTTCTTTCCCCAGTGCCCTCTGAGAATGGAGTTGATTTGGGTTTGCCCAATGTTGAAAGATGAAACAATGCCTAAACCAGCTGCAAGGAATACCTCATGGTGCTTTTTTACAAACACGGGCACGAGGGTGCTCGTAAGCATCTGAGCAATGTTTCGCATGCTAAAGTGTTATTATAAATGATTTATTTCTCTAAGAGAGTCTTCTTTTCGTGTCGGTCATTCAAAAATTGTTTAAATATTTGCTTGTGTTTCCTTGTTCCCCAAATTACTTTCAAACTTATTCCCAGCTTTTTTATCCCTAAAATTTAAATATTGGTTTTCTTCCCTTGTTCTCCCCTCCCCTTGTTACTCTGTTCCCCAGTTCAAATAAGCCATGTTCTCTTCTTCCCCCAAACCCCTGGGAGTGCCTCTTTGATGTTGATTCTCGTATTGGCCTAATAGTAATTCACTGTAGAATTACAAGACACAGCAAGTTCTTATTTGGCAGTACTAGTGAGGGAAAAGTTTTGAATAAATTTTCGCACAATACAAGAAACAAGATTTGACTGCATCTTCTAGATCTTACTCTTTTCGGAAATGAATCAGCTTTTTTGCACCTATCTGGCGACCTGCGGGAGGGCAAACTCTAGAAGCTCTTCCTTAGTGAGCCTTCCGCTAAAAAAACTTTCCAAGTCTGGCTTTCCGGTGTTAGGGGCCGAGGTTTTTGTGCAAAATTCATCAGCGGCTTCCTTGCAGCTTATAAAGGGATCGAGTTCCTTCGAGTAATGGTCAGTAAAAGGTTTGTAGTGCTTATACAAATTTTTGCAACTTGAAAATGTATGTTTACACGAAACACATATGAGCTTGACAATTTTTCTTTCCCGATACCCCATTTAAAATTCACGTGAACGGTATTAATAGAGGGCCAGAAAACCATTTAAAACATTTTGTGGCATTCTTTATGTCAACAAAGTTGGGTTGTCGGCGAGCAGAATTCGAACGTAAGCTGTTGTGCTTTGGCTGTTATTTGTGCTTTTTCTAACTATTCTAAGACGAATTCAGGCTGGCATTTTCGAATCAAGTGTAAGAAGACGGCAAAACCATATCGATAATGTATTTAGTTGTACTGACTTCGCGAATAAACACTTTGGTAGCGTCCTTTCGACGGGATAGATCGACAAAAACCGAAATGCCCTGTTTCCAGTGAAAGGGCAAACGATTGACAGGATAGCACGGTTTTGACTGCCGCGCGCACTGCGGGCGCGGGTTCCGTATGCAAGGCCCATATCCTCATAGTTCCAAAAGTGAAGGACTTTTATGCATCGGTCAATTCCAGCAGTGCCCAACCCCCATTTCATTCTCCCTGAGATATCTAAGAATTAAAAAAAATATAAATAGGTACTAAATTTAAATTAAAGAAGAACAATGCAATTAACGCCATTTAGTTTTAATTGCCGTTTCGTTCTTAGCATTCCCGGATCATCGTTGTACTCATTTCTACTTGGACAAGAGCAGTAAAATTAATCCCAATTGTCCCAAAATAAATCCTTCAACGACTTACAGCCATAAAATCACTGTGAAGGCTTTATTTAAGTCAGCTGTGTAAGTCAATTTATAACTAAGTCACACAATTATCTGTTAAGTGGAGACCGAGAGGCGCAAAGCCGTGTCATATTTTGTATATTTTGGGCAGTATACGTACAGCTTAGATAGATGTGTGAGTCCTGAGGAAACGTTTTCTGGGAGTTGAGATATTTTGTTCTCATCAAGATATCTAAAAACAAACAAAAAAATTAGAAATGAGTGCAATTTTCGAATTAAACAAGAACAATGCAATCAATCCCATTTTAGTCTCAGCATTTGCGGATCACGGTTGTATTCGATTGTATTTAGACAAGAACAGTAAAATTACTTCCAATTTTCCTAAAAGGAGTCCGTGAACGACTCAAAGGGTTGAAATCAAGGGAAAAATGGATAACAGTGAATTTCCTACTTCTATGGGAAACAATAGGAAAGATCAAAACAAAATTCAGGATCTTAATGACCAAATGCAGTTTAAAGACATGCATTGTTTTATCCAGCTTTGATAGAGAAGGTTCACTGTGTTGTGATCATTAAAAAAGAAAGTGTTCCTGTATGCAAACAGGAATTAACAGAGTTTCATAATATCCTGATAGTTCTAAAAGTTGAGGACTTTTAGAACTATAAAAGAATTTTATGTACTCGTATTTCTAAAACTTTCACTTTCACCTCTCATCTCTATAAAAATTGAGGCCAGTCAAGTACTTTTACTTTACGATAATTCACTGTCTACTACAATCTTTTTCCTTCATTTCGCCCGCAATTTGACATCATTTACCCGTCGTGTAATGGTCATGATACGTCATGTGCGCTCACCAAGCTGAACGACTAAACACGATCCGCCATATTGATAACATTATTTAAACAACCTGAAGAAGACCAATAAAACTGGTCAAAACGTCGGTTTTAAAGATATTTTAACCTCGGAAATTCCCGAAAACAATTCGAATTTTAATTTTATGGACGTAGTGTATATATAGTTACCATTTCGCTGGAGATATTGTCATTTTAATAACTCAAAAATTTATGTGTATCAGTGGCAATCAATATAATTGTTTTATTTTCTCCTTCTTTAGAAAATGGGGACCTAGCTAAGATCAAATGAAAGGTTTTACAAAAAGAACCAAAGTGACAGTCTGGAATAACATTTAGTATTAATCTTGGAAGGCAAAGGCTTAAATGCACTTTAATTTTTTAAATGAAAGGGTTAATTACTGTAAACACTTTATTTAACTCAGCTGTGTAAATCACCTTGTAACAAAGTCACACAGTTAACTATTTGTAAAGTTGAGAGGCGCAAAGCCGTATCATATTTTGAAAGTGTATTTAGGGCATATATCATACAATTTTGAAAGTGTATTTAGGGCAATATACTTACAGCGCAGATATCTGTGTGAGTCCAGAGAAAACATTTTCTGGGAATTGGGTTATTTCATTCTCCCTGAGATATCTGGAAATGAAAATGAAAATTAGAAATAAGTACTAAATTTAAATTAAAGAAGAACGATGCAATTAACACCATTTTAGTTTTAATTGCCGTTTAATTCTTAGCATTCCCGGATCGTCGTGGTACTTGGACAAGAGCAGTAAAATGAATCCCAATTGTCTTAAAATGAATCCGTGATCGATTCAGAGCCATGAAATCACTGTGAAGACTTTATTTAAATCAGCTGTGTAAGTCACTTGATAACTAAGTCACACAAGCATAGTGGAGAAGCGCAAAGCCGTGTCATATTTTGTATATTTGGTGCAATATACGTACAGCTCAGATAGATGTTTGAGTCCTGAGAAAACGTTTTCTGGGAGTTGAGTTATTCTGTTCTTATCAAGATATCT
>NC_090881.1:4299417-4329417 GCF_036669935.1 Montipora foliosa
ACATTTTCGTTACGCAGGTTGCGCAGATTGAGTACTTTTTCATTTGGTAACCAGAAAGAGGTCCTCTACATCGACATGTCCCTTAATTTGTAAAAATCATGTACCCAAACAATGCATTTTGCATCACGCACTGGGGATGGTTATTGTGTTACCCCCAAACAATGAGACCACAGATTAGGAAAGGATAAATTAAAGAGTAATAAAGGCTAATAAGGAGTTAGATAATATACCAACACTTCTCTTTATATAAGTTGCAATGGGAGCAATTCGGTGTTTGCAACTAAGATTCCAATCAATAAAAACTCCAAGACATTTAATAAACGACTCTTGTTTCAATTTTTTTCCACTCAATGTCAAGTGGATATTAGATGTTAATTTTCTTTCGGCAGGATGAAAA
Organism: Montipora foliosa; assembly: GCF_036669935.1. Taxonomy (NCBI): domain Eukaryota; kingdom Metazoa; phylum Cnidaria; class Anthozoa; order Scleractinia; family Acroporidae; genus Montipora; species Montipora foliosa. The sequence continues at coordinate 4,299,815 of NC_090881.1, forward strand.
ACTACAAAACTAGATTAAATATACTAAAAGAAAGATCATTCGCACAAAAGCCAAGCATTGATACCAGATAGCTCAAAACTAACGAAAGTCTGGAGAGAAACAATTTTTTTTTTTTTACAAAATACATTAGTATCATCAGCAAATAAATGAAAGAGTAGTTAAGAGAGTATAGGTAGTGATGAGAGAATAGTTGTTGGTATTAAATTTCATGCAACAGACCTCACTCTGTTGTTGTATCCCAGATAGGGCTTCCTGGAGTGCATCCCAATTTTTTTTTTTTCTTTTTCTATGAAAACAGTTGCATTTAGCACCCTCATGAGCAAAAGTAGCAAAATGGAGTCTGAAGAAACTGGAATTTAATATCAAGGTTGTAAATCAAAGACATCGAAAATTAACGGCCACATGAGGAGAAAGATTTTCAATATGAGGATGTCTTTGATGGTTATTCTATCCCGTCTATATCCGTTGCAGTGAGAGGTTACGTAACCCTAAAAGTCCAAGGGATTGTTATTTTTATGGTTATGAAGGCTTCAGTTTCTTCTTTATTCCAGTTTTCGGCAAAACAATCGTCTTCTCATAGCAATCGGTCATTAAAACTCCCCCTGTAAAGCTTCAATTCTTCACGTTTCTCATAATGCAGGACAAAAACCTCGTATAAAAGTAGAGCTGGGGCCGGTTTCTCAAAGGTCCCGAAACTTTCCGGGCCACTTTCGGGTGTCACATTTCCCTCTGTATCTCAAGAACAGAGAGGTTTTAAGTAGTCAAACTTAACAATGATTTTGATTTTTGTTACCTTGAAAACATGTTAAAACATCTGATTTCCAAAACAAGCGGTTGAAAGTTTTACACATGGCTTTTTGGGCTCGAAAAGTTTTCGGGACCTTCGAGAAACGGGCCCTGGTATTCAAAACTAATGACACGGTCACTGGCTGTACTTAAAGACAAAAGTCCCAAATGAAAATTGCTGTTTATTCAAAGGTCTTCAAACTTGAAACCAGTACTGTACGGCAGTTAGGACATACAAGATAGCTTTTTAAGCAATTAGGGAGTTTAAGAAACCATGACGGCTACGGAAACGAAAACGTCAGTCCAAAATATAACTTTGAGCTGTTTTAAGTATTTCATGATTATTCCATCTTGTTTATATTATTCAATGTGATTGAAGTGTCCTAAAACTGGATTGGTACAGACGGATTTGAAGTAAAGAGTGAGACTGAAAGATTCACGGTAGTTTGTCCACGTTGTCGTCAAAACCTTAAATTTGGTCATTTCACGTAGTAGTTTTGACGAGTACGGAAGGGAAATGTTTAAAAATTCGTGCCGCACGTGCAGCGTGAGCATTTTGATTCTTTTAACCAATAATATCACTTCTTTTTGGCGTTGTCGTTGCCGTAGCCGTCGTCGTTTCTTAAACTCCCTATTGACAACGACTACGACAACGAAACGTCACAAAATTTGCATATTTAGTGGGCAAAAACAATAGCTTTGCACGGCCTGCACGTGCGTTTTTCACTTCTGTCCATTTCTGTGCTGTCGTCTGCAAAACAACAACGCAAAATAGCCAAATTTGAGGTTTTATGACGAACGTCACCAATTGAGGATAAATTTTAATTTTTTTTTTTTCACTTACTCCCCTAAGTTAAGCGCCGTTTGGGCCATTGTCACTTTTGAGGAACTACCACACTCTTGTCATATTACATGTAAAGAGGTTTAAATAGTCACGAAGAGATTACAAAACGCGAATATATATTTTGAGATGACGATCTCGTTGCCGTCGTTGTCGTTGCTTGAGCTCCCTACAAATACACTGCAACTGCCTTAAATAAACAGCATTTTTATGATACATTTACTTTTGGGACTGCAGCCCTCATTTTAAGAGTTAATTTTTTTTTCTTTTTTTTTTTGAGCAAATGGAGGTTACTACTGCTACCAAGTTTGCGTATACGATTGATTAGAGGTACGTAGAAGCAATAAATGAAAGTGTTTAGGAGTATTATCAGTTAAAAGCTCACAGTTTTGTCGTGGTTGTTGGTATGTTGTTCAATAGATGAGCTGAATGTTTGCCAGTGCAGTTAAATACGTTCTCAACTTTTTGATGCCAATATGCGCTGCGGCAGTGACACAAATTCAAGCAAACGCGGAAATCTGTAAACGATAATCAAAACGTTGTCAAAAAGCAATGAAATTGCTTAGCCTTCGTGGGATTTGTTTTAAATCACAAATTTCGGAAAATATCACTTATGCATTAAAGACAAGTGGCCAAATTACTTTATAAGATTATCTTCGGGAGAGGTTTTCGGTGTTCTTGTCTCAAAACAAAGGGGCTTATGTCGGTGTAAAATCCTGTGAAACTTTTTCTTTGTTTTGGTAGCTGGTGGTAGGGTTACGTTATTGTCTTTTATTTTCCTTTGTGTTACGTCATCTGTGAGTTTCACAGGTTTTTACACCGAGGATGAGCCAAGCAAAGTCTTCTGTAATTCTTACGTATGCGAATAAATTATATGTATAAACAAGTGGAAATCGGGGTAAAACACAAAGCACTACAAAAGAAGATCCAGTGGTAGCCAGTAGAAAATCGCTTGCATAGAGCTGTGAGATGTAAACTATTGACATGGGGTAATAATGTTCTGGAGAAATTACTCTAGAATTCATCGCTTTATTGCTACAGCTTTTTTTTTTTTTTTCGAAGGGCAGTAAGCTCAGTAAAATCTCACCTATAAGAGAAACGAAAAACGTCTTTGATTCAGTGCCAACTTCATTGGTAGCGTTGCAACTATAGTTTCCATCCTGGTTGATTTTGCTCCACACAATCCCCTTAGTCCCTAAAGCCAGGGTTGAAGATGAGTTCATCATTGATATGCTGATCGGTGATTTCCCTCGAGACAAGCACCACACATAATGCTCCGAGACTGTTCGAACCACTCGTAAAGGAATTATTACCTTCGGTTTAGCTGAAAGAAAAGACGATGTACAGCTTTTAGCCATCAGTTAACTATAGCACACTGCAAAAGAAAATCAGAACTTCCAAATTGTTAAAATAGATACTTTAAATTTGCTATAGTTCCATCATAAATACTCTTTTTTGTTTTCGGCCATTTTAACTTCAACGACTCAAACTGCGGAGATAAACATATTATAATGCATTTGAACTTGTCGTTTCGTATGATACAACAAACATCTTCAGAAGTGACGGTTGAACAAATTTGAAAATATATTATTGAGCGTTTTCATGTGACGTCACGGCGGCCATGTTGGTGTACTTAAACAAAAGAATGGCGGCCATGATGGTGTACAAAACTAATCCTCCAGGAATTAAACTCTATTTTTATGCAAATACTTTCTATTGTTTCAGTAATCCAATACGGCTGCTGGTCACGTGAGTGAAAACGCTCCATAGCGGAGCTCTGGAGCGCGAAGCGCATCAGCGCAGCACCATGGGTAAGAAATAATGGGAAATCTATCGATGCGAAAAAATTTGATTATGTCGTCAGCGTACGCCCGCCCGCCCGTACAGACTTTCGGGGTGGAGGTGGGGAGGAATGACCGCCTTTTTTTGCCTTTTGTACAGACATTTATGTCAAATTGCCTATCGTACTACCAGCTATGTTTGTTACTTGTCTTATTTCTCCAATTTTTCCGAGAAAAGTCGAAGAAAAATTCGCATCTCTGCTTTCATTTCTTTTTAAGTGTTTTCTTGTTTCGACACGGCGCCTGAATTCGCTTTGCATCTAAAATTGGTTTGAACTATAAAATTCTTATATGTTTCATCCAAATGTTTGCTATCCAATAGTTCAGTTGGATGCTAAGAATCTTCGTTTTTCCTGCTGTCGCTTTTTCAACTTATTTAAGAGAAGGCTAGCGAGATCCGAACGGCTGTCATCCTGACTGGCTTGGCGTTTATAAGTCTAGGGTCAAGTTTACAAGAGATTGACATTTCGAAAATTGTCGCGAAGAGCGACAACTCCTTGCTAAACTAAACATGATTTCAACAGATGAGGATTGGAAATACTTTCCATCACAACAATTCTCGTTCTAATTAAAAATAACAAACTTTTAACGTTATTGTAATTGTACCAAAACTTCTTAGCAGCACGAAGTAAGATATCGCTTTGATGATCCATACGATGTTTTTGAAATTCATATTTAATCAATACATGTTTCGGATGAAACATCATCCATCGTCAGTTGACAAATGAGAAATAAACTAAAGTTGAGCAATAAATAGTGTAACAAAGTGAGATATAACATGAATAATTAAGGATGAAGGCGAGAACAGAATAAAAACACCAAACCACGAAACAAAACAGAAAAAACCAAACTGTTTAGGCTAAGAAAAGAAACTAATTAGTATGAAAGGGTTAAATTAAGATGTTTGACTTGGGAATTTAAAGATGGCTGCTCCCAAAGGATATGCATGGCTTCTTTGATTTTCAATTGGAAACGTGTGGAAGTAAAATTGTAGTAAACAGTGCTCATCTTTTGTTCAATGTTAACTGGCAACTAATTTTCAGAGAGCAATTTGTATGTTGTTTGCCTGTGTTATTGCCAGTGAGATGCTAGTAGTAGTAGTAGTAGTAGTAGTAGTAGTAGTAGTAGTAGTAGTAGTAGTAGTAGTAGTAGACTTTATTGGAGAGGGTTACATTTGACAGTAACAAAACTGATAAACTAATGGCCCTCGAATTAAAAACAAAAGGAAGGAAATTAATTAAAATCAGTATGTACAACCTTTAAATTTGACTAATTTACTATATTTAAGTAGTAAAACTTGAAATGTAAAACTGCTATCATTATCAGTGATCTCAAAAGTAATACCATTAACAACTTGTAGTCAAGGTTTGTAGTTTGCAATAATTATAACTGATCGAAGTCAAACGACTGAAACCATCCTCAACTTTACGAGAGTTGCATTTGATTTATGTATTACGCTTTCGCTCTGTAAAGATCATTTTTCTCAGTGAAAAGTAAAGTCGATTTTGCGGAGATTTTCGATGTTATTAAAAAGGAAATCTATGGGACGCCATAAGTAGTGCTGGAAATTATTTGTGCATTTGCCGGGTTACTGGCCGCAGATCGAATCTGTGTTTTGACCCAGGCAAAACCTCATCTACCGTAACTGAAAGACTACCCAGGTTTCTTACTTTTGACTAGGGTATTGTTTACTTTGGTTTAGGCTCTGTTTACACACATAATGGCAGTTGAGAGTACGTGATTTCACTTGCGCCATAGTTAATGCATGGAAATGGTTATGAAACTGGACAAGTGTCTTTGTTTGTCCGTATTTTTGGCCTTGACCCTGCACAAAACACGCCTTTTTTCGAGAAGATAACCAATCAAATCCTTCGATTAAATTATGCGCAACTAATTTGCGAACCAGTGCGAAGCGAAAACAAATGATTGTGCAGGGTCACGGTCAATTCAACATCGATTGCAACAACATTGTTCCCGCTTTTGAAAGTTCTAAGGTTTCATAACCAGTCCCTCGATTAACTATGATTGCGCGTACAGAAGAAACTTGATATTGAAGTCAATAAATATATTGAATAATGCCATAATATTTACATCCTTTCATTCTTTCAGTTGACGCGGTCGCTTTGAAAATACAAATAACAGACCTGCATGTTTGTGGTGATCGAGCGCACTGATGAAACGAGAGATACTATTGGTCGAGTCGCACGATACAGTTCTAGAAAATGGAACTGTAGCTGTGATTGGCTCAATCCGAGAAAGGAATGTGGTTCCAATGTAAGCACACGTTTCTTTCGTGGGAGCGTTGCGTGACATCGCCGAAAACTGCTGGGGACGAGACCAGCAACAAGTATGATTCATGCCGTTTATCGAAAGTTCAGCAAGCTGTGTACCTGGTTTTATTTATTTATTTATTTATTTATTTATTTTTTATTTTTTTTTATTTTTTAAGAAAACAGACGTTGTAATTCGTCCTTGGCTCGTACGCAATTGCTAATCGATATAACAATTCTTTTGTCTTGTGCCATTTTAGTCCGGTATATAAAAGTCTACCCTCGTCAACAGTATCGATTCTCAAACCTCTGCTAGCAGATAATGGTTGGATCAATAGAACATGTAAATGTGACGATAACCTTAAAACCCAACACAACCTCCACACAACAAACAAACAAAAAAAAACATCAAATTGTTTGTGTGATGCAGCTAGATTAAATTGGCATTTGAGGCAAGACATGTAAAATTATTAATGGTTCTGAATATCTCAAACACACTCCCTAATCTCTGATTACTGTTAGTTTCTAGCTGAACAGAAGGTTAAGAGGACAATTGGTAACGCTTATCAAAATATGTTTGCTTCTAATTAGGGTCATTCCTGGACATGCTCAGTGAGTATTTCCTTACTTTGTAGATACAGGCAGTTTCCGCTGCCAGGATTCCCGAACGTTTCATAATGTGCCATGAACCCTGGAGCTGAAACAGAGGAATCAGTAACGAATCGAACGTTCAGGACATTGGTCGTGCCCCAAATACACCAAGACCTTTGATCACCACAGCGTTTTATTTGCATGGAACTCAATGGATAGTTTGGGTCAGATACTTCCACGTAGTCATATGGACAGTGGCTTCCACCATTTTCCAGAGAAAAGTCAGAAAACTGCAAGTAAATGTAGCTGCCTGGTGTTACAGTAATAGACCAGATGCAAATCAGGTTATGTGGGTAGCTGGATGGATAGTTCGGACTCGAGAAGGTTCCTTGAAGATCAGTCAAGTTGTGTGCACACGACCCTAGGAAAAAGAAGAGCACTTTCTTAGTCTTTCATAACCGGAGAAGGACTAGCTAAAGGGTATTTGTTTCCTACCCATAATTTCATTCTTCCCAATTGCCAGGAAACAATCAAGCAACTACCAAAAGCAAAAAAATTCAATCTAGGATACAGAATTTTTAAAATTATAAACTTTGTAACATTATACATCGACGACTTCAGTATTAATTTTAAAGAATACGCTACGGCAGATTTTGACAGGACTCAGTAATTAAGTCTGACTTCAGGATGTATAAATGATCACTCAATGATCATCATCCGAGATTTCTAATGAGAGGTTTAGCTACAACATGCGTAAATACTGATGTGCATAACAAAGAAACACTTCGTATAAAACTTTAGAAAATAATTAGGATAGTACGCGCACTCTCATTGGTCAATAGGTGTGTTTAGATGAGAGTATTGAAACACGGCTGTGACATCACACGAAGTTTGAGTGGTTATGTTGTCAGACGCGCGTTTTGATTGGTTGGACGGAAATATGAGCGTGTATCAAGAAAATCTGTTTCAATCCAGAAGTAAAAGAAGCACCATTTCCCTTCATTTGCCGAATTATCTTTGAGAAATATTTTATAAAAGCAATAGAGGACTTTTTTCCGTGTTTCCACAGCCTCATCTAAACACTCGAGGAAGTTGGGAGAATTCTCGACAGTTATGCAAACCCTCGACTGCGTCTCGGGGGTTGTAGTTGTATAAGCTACAACAATCCACTGAACAATAGCTTTCGTGTTATTTCAAAGTTAGGGTAATCGCAATCGTCTTATGTTTACTTCAACAGTAGAAACTTTGTGATTGTTATCGCGTTTATTGCGTTTGAGCGAAGCGAGACGCTTACTAATGGTGACGATTTGAGCATTTTCATGAGACTGATTAGTCGCCTCGATTTGATGCGGGAAGCCTTGTGCCAACGCGTCGTGAAGTAATGAACAAAATATTGCAGGCTCAGAACATGTGCTGGATTTTCTAGGGTTAACCTGCGCTGCCTGCGACTTAGCTTGGAGCGCTTTTTATTTTTAGTTTTTCTCCACGAGTGAAATTGTGTTTATTTATTGATATTTAACAAGTTTGTCTCTTTCGCAGCCGTTTTTGGCGATGTCACGCAACGCTCCCACTAAAGAAACTGCTGCTCACATTCAAGCCAAATTTGTTTTCTATTGTCCATTGTGTTAACGGTCTGTTAAAACAACAAAAAAGGCAAGCAAGTTAAGTGTGACGAAAATCATTCATTGCGATTTCTGGCAGCCCCAGGTAGGTATTTAGATTGAAACGCCGAAAAAATCTCGACCGCCCAACAAAGAGTATTTATTTTCGGCTTCGGTTTCAGCTCTGTTTACATAGTTACACGGTGGTAGTTGAGAATAGAGGAAAATAATAAAAATATTCAATAATGTCCTTATATTTACATCCTTTCATTCTTTTAGTTAACACGGTCACTTTGAAAATACAAAGAACAGACCTGCAATTTTGTGATGATCAAGCGCATTGATACAGTTCCAAAAAAATGGAAAGCCTACCCTGGTCAGTAGTATCGATTCTCAAACCTCTGCTAACATATAATAGTTGGATCAATAGAACATGTAAATGTGACGATAAACTAAAAACCCAACACAACAAACAAACAAAGAATAGATTAAATTGGCATTTGATGCAAGACTACTATCCTCCGTAAAAAATGTAAAACAATTAACGGATCTCACTATCTCAAGGAAAGTAAGGCAGCTCAAACATACTCCCTAATCTCTGATTACTGCTAGTTTCTAGATATAAGTAATTTCAAAGTTTAGGAGAAGGGTAAGAGGACACTTGGTAACCCTTATCAAAATCTGTTTGCATCTGATTAGGCTCATTCCTGGACATGCTCAGTGAGTATTTCCTTACTTTGTAGAGACAGGCAGTTTCCGCTGCCCGGATTCCCGTAAGTTGGATAATGTGCCATGAAGCCTGAATCTGACACAGAGGAATCAGTAACAAATCGAACGAGCAGATCTCAATGGCAACTAGATTGTCACTGACTGATAAGTTAACGCCCTATTCGCTACAAATCGAATGCAGGCTATTGGGGAAAGTGAGGAGACGAAGGAGGCAGCAGATATTCTTCTCTCTATTCAAAAAATATACTGAAAGTAGTATATAATGGCAGCTGTGCAGTCAATCTTGTGTTCTGTTCTCGTTGTTGCTGCTCATTGATTCTCGGATCAAGTTAGAAAGTTGCCAAAATTTGTTTGTTTACATCGTATACTAATCTCGTACCCAGATCTCACTCTGTCACTGGTAATGTGAGATCTGGTAAAGTTCGACAGTACACCATTTTTCATTGGCTACTAAAAAAAGGTTGCGGCAATGCAATCTACGCGCCGATTGGCTTATTTCGCGGGGCACTTAGTGAAGGTTTGGTTTTAGCAAGCTCATGTGCTCTTTTGAATAAATGTCAGTTGTGCGGAGGAAAGTTTTGTTTCTTCCGACGCCGGAAAAGCTTTACAGTTGAGGAAAATCATTTTAAAAATTTGTGACGTTTGTGTAAATGGTACCGACGAAAGCCCCACGTACCCTGCCACTCGAATAAAGTTCTGCGTAGCTTGCTACGCGGTACACAGAAACTAATAAATTCAAGTTGAAGTATGTAATTTATTCAAAACAGTATTTCTCGTTCTTAAAGCGTGACTCGCGAATTAAGTAGTGATCAATTGTAAATACATTTTTCACGAGATCGTGTCAAGAAAATAGCACTCGTTGCAGTGATTAGCTCTAAGCACTCTTTAACATTTTCGCTTTCAATTTACGGTTTGGTTAACTACACTTTTCACGAGATTGTTTGAAGAAAATAGCACTCGTTTATTGATTAAGCCTAAGCGCTCGTTTCAGTGATTCTGCAGTTGCTCCAACAATAAAACAATCTCGACCGTTTCAAAAACAATCCCCTGTAGCGCTTCTTTCTGTTTCGGCTTAAGTTTAAGGTTTCCTTGTCCTCTATCCAAAAGAATCTCTTCAAGAATACTCTCGAAATCCATGTTTATTCCACAAAATCACACAACTAACAGAGAGTACGAACATGCGCAGTGATAGAAAAGCCCGTATTTCGGGCCTCGCTGGCACTGAGCATGCTCGAAATCGAACTTTACCAGATCTCCCTTCCGTATGACCGTGGGAGATCTGGGTACGAGATTAATCGTATACTTGCTACAAGTCCACTATTAGTACATTCAATATGCTGTTAAAAAAAGGTCGAGAGAATTTTAGTTGGCCTTCATAGCAAGCGTTTCTGTGCTTTTTTCTTTCTTTTTTGTTTTCTTAAGCAAGGAACAACGCTTGATGATTTGTTCATTATCCTTCTTTGCGTTTTATTAGTTCTGTGCAAGTTTCATGGAAACTGGAATTCAGATTGAGTTTCACTTGAGTTATTCAGAAAACTCTGTAAGTTCTTCCACATGCGATGTTCGTTTGATATTTCTTCAGGGGCAAAGATAACTATTACAGTAAATTAAAAAAAAAAAAAAAGAGTTGCTGAAGTGCTCGCCTCTCTTTACCACTCAAAAAACATACTTAAGACTTAATTCAAATCAAAGTCCGAAAAAAGACAAATATGATTGCAGATTTATTTTACAATGGATGGAAATGAGGGGCATGAAAACCATAACGACAAAAAAAGATTATGGCTGTAGATTTCAAATTTGCGAACGTGACCTTCAAAATATTAAAACGTCGAGTCTATAAAAGTTGAAAAGGTTCTAAATTTGATTTTCTGTCCTGCAATCGTCTTTTAGTTTTTCCGATATAAACATTATTGCAGTCCTAACAGGCAGCTTAATATACAATCTTTGATATTTGGCCGCGGCTTGATATTTGGCCACGGCTAAGTCTATCTTTGTAAGGAAAGAAAGATTGCATGCGAGTGCTTTGAAAAATCACTCTTAAGGTCAACGCACGCATAGAATTTATTTATACACATTTGTTTATTAACGATTTTGCTTTGAAGCCCTAAATATTAAAGCGGTAAAACTAAGAATATTTTCTTCTTGGGAACTGTGATAGTTGGGGTCAATGCAGGGCCGTAGCCAGAAAAAAAATTTGACTGAGGCAATGTCCGTGGTTAAATTATCTTCGGAAGTATTTTAAGTGTTTACGATGCATATTACATATTAAAGACAACACTGGAATCACGCTTTATTTTAAAATTTCACGAAACAATGACCGAGGCAATTGCCTCGGTTTGCCTCATACTGGCTACGACCCAGCAATGGTTTGTTTTGTAGCTTTTGTAAGACATCATTCATGTTATAATTAACAGCACCTCTGGGGTAACCGTTTTGTGATAGCAACTCAGTTTAAGTGCATCCAAAGACGATTGGTAATAAATAGTTTTAAAGCGTTTTTGAGAAGGCACTACCATGATAATTAAACTAGTAAAATTAAATAAAGTTAATTGATTCATTCATTTGTAACAAACGAGACGACGAGCAAATCAGATTTACTTTGTATTTTCGAGGTATGAACGAATCCCATTTTGTGTAAAGACCAGTGGTAGTTTTCTTTCGATAAATTGATGTTGAAAAAAATATGATTACGACGTTTGATAAGTACTTCTCAAACTCATTAATAATTCATAAGCCAAAAACAAAAGAAATCACTACCGTGAAGGAAGTTTGGATATGTGGTCGTAATTAGCATAAAATTTCGCCAACTTTTATCCCAAATATCTCTTAAAATGCTGATTCCTTTGAGAAGCAATATCAAACACTCGAAAGAGTGTTTCATCAGATATCCAACCACCTCCAAATCGGTTAAAAAACTCGGCCTTCGGCCTCATTTTTCAACTCGCTTCTCGGTATTTGGATATCCGATGAAACACTCCTTCTCGTGTTTGATATATTACATCAAGAAACGGAATCACATTATTTTCTTCAAAGTCTATAGCAATTGATGTTTGCATGGCAGCTATAGATACTATAGAAATTGAATAACATGGATTGATTTTTACTGTCGAACAGAGGGAAAGTATCATCAACGTATCGAAACCAAATAGTGATAACTTGATCTAGTATATAGTAAAACAGTGGATAGGGGCGTTAAACGCCCCACTGATTGACTATTCAAACTCCGGATATCCTTTGCTTTTGACCTCCGAGCTCCACTTCGGTGAATAGTTGCTAAATAGCTAATGCCAGGAGGTTTGTGCAGCTAGAATCATAAAACAGCGGTAAGGGCCAATAGGCGGTCCCAGTACAACTTTGCAATTTTGGCAGGTGAAGTATCACGGTGGCAGCTTCATTGGCGTTTGCTGAGAAACCAAGGCCTGTGTCCTTCATCTGGTAGGTAACAATCCACACTTAAATTATGTCAAGGCCGTGCGTTATGAGAAATATGTGCCGGGAAAATTCGAGATTGCTTGCAGACTAGGCTATCTTCATCTCAAAGATAACCCTCTGCTAAACGTTGTCAACACAGACACGCGCGTCCATACGCTGGGCAAGACACTAAACTGCAGGGAGTTACACGAAGTACATACTTTCAACAGGAACACCCAAGGATCTGTTTGAAAGCTACTTACAAATGTAATTTCTGACTGTTGAGCGTGCGAATAAGACAGAAATTGATATTTCTACGGCACGGGAACAGAAGGGTCTGGGTCTCGATTGGTGCGAGGCATGACGGGTATCAGGTTGTCTATAATGTGCTCGTTCATCACGTGGTGAGCCATTCTAGGCCTGCATCAGGCCGTGTAACTTTTGTTTCTTTTAATGAATTGTTATTGTTTTGTAACTAGAGACGCTTTAAACCCCGGGGGGATCGTGGCACCGCATTGGTTCGGGGAATACGTTTCCAGTTTTTGTCCCTCACGGGGGTTTTTTGGTTTTCGTATCAGGCGGTGTCACGGAGAATCGCTTTCCTGTAGTCAGTGGTTGTTATAGTTTCGCATGAAGGTGGTTCATGCCTGCTGCTGGTATGAGGCCAAAAGAAACCAAAATAAACCTATAATGGTTGCATTTGTCTGTGTAGTGAAGTTGAAATCTAATAAATTCAAGTTGAAGTTATTCAAAAGAGTATAGAGAGTTTGCAGCTAATCTCTAGAGACACCGATAACTATGCTGCAATATACAATAATTGCTGGTGGACGAGCAAAAGAAGCTAATGAGAGACCTTTTGTTTTCGTCCATCAACATGGCCGCGATGACGTCACGTGAAAACCTCCTATTTATCGTTCTAAAATCGCGACTAGCAAATTAACCAGTGATCGATTGTGAATTCTAGTTACGGTTTGGTTAACTACATTTTTCACGAACTCGTGTGAAGAAAATAGCGCTCGTTAACATTTAAACTTTCATTTTACGGTTCGGTTTACAACACTTTTCACGAGTTCGTGGGATGAAAATAGCACTCGTTTACTGATTACGCCTAAGCGCTCGTTTCAGTGATTAGGCCTGAGCACTCCTTTGTCATTTTAGCTTTCAATTTACGGTTCGGTTACTGATCCTCATAACAAATTGGATAAAATGCAAAGATAAATGACAGATAATTGGCATGCCAGTAAATTTTTTTCGGGCAGGCATCATTGTCGAAAACAATTCTTTCATTGAAAACAACGCTTAAAATTCTTACTTCAAAAAAGTATCAAAATCAAGAAAGTATCGTCAACTAATAGTGGAAATTTAGTCGTGATAAAAAGGAACAACAAAAGTTTGTTCACAGTTCATCGTCGCTACCTATGAGGTGCAGGATTCTCTTGAATTTTTTTACTGGAATTGCGGCATGGTCGATAAGGTAGCCAGCATCGGCAGCAGTAAGGGTGAACTGGCAGTTGTCAAAAACAGCTCCAGTGAACAAATTTTTTCCTCCATTTTTATCCTGCTGTGGAACAGTTCTTGGCGTAGGTATTTGGCTTTCAAGAACAGGTTTATTACGTGCTTCACATGAATCGAAGTAGCTGCTGAGTTTCAAGGACATGTCCTTTTGCTGCTCTGTGGACGTACTGGTACGTACGTACGCACTCTAAAGAATTTATGTTTCTTTGTCCAGCACGTCCAATGAACTATAGAAATGCATTTTGGTTGTTGAGGTTAAAACAAAAAGCCGAGAGGAAGAAACATCAGTCCAGAAACAACCTTGCTCTAAATCCACGGTGATCATGTTAAAAAAGTAACCACCTTAAGTGAGTGTCAAGTTACGCTGAAAAGCCGAAAATAGTATTTCGGAGAATTTTTTTTTCATATTTTTCGGGAAAAGGGGATGGGTAAAAAGGTATAAACTATTGTAAATTTCTTAAGAACATTATCATTGACCAAAAAAAGACTTGAAGAATGATTCTAATATTTTTGATTGAATTTTTCCTCAGGATTGCACCTAATCTAAGATGCACGCAGATATTTATAAGCGCCACGCAGTAGTGTCCCGTTAAGTCTAAGCATTACTTTATTTCAAATTAACAGTAAGAAAGACGTTTACAGTAAAATTTGAAAAAGGAAGACCTTGAGGTTATCCCTATAATGGTCTCCTGGGCGATCAAATTTTTCACGTATGTAAAAAGAAATTTCTACTTATAAAATTCCTGCTTACTAATTAAGAATATTAAAAATAGTTAAAAATAGTAAAGCGTGCTCGTGTGTCCTTAGGATTTGCATTGTCTTAAAAATTAACAAATATTCATAAGTGTTTTCAGGCGGCTTTTGAAGCCTTTTACACTAGTTCCTCTTTCAAATACATGGTTAGGTAAGTTGTTCCAAGGCTTTGTGATTCTTTCGAAGACGGAATACTTAAAGCAATTCACCCTAGCTGATTTCGTTTGGATCTTGTATTGATGGTTGGCTCTTAGTTGTTTTACTCCTACATGGCTTAAAATAGTCATTAAAATCTAAGCCATTTACGCCGAAAACAATCTTGTAGCATTCAATCAACGACAAATACTCTCTTCTATGTTCTAAAGAGTTCCAGTTTAATATTTTAAAACGCTCTTCGTAAGGCATCTCGCGAGGTTTTTGTCCTAAGGTAATTCGTGATGCACTACGTTCAAATTTTTCGATAGATGAAATGTCTTTTACCTAACATGGAGCCCATACCGGACATGCATGTTCTAAAACTGATCTTAATAGTTACTTATATAGCATAGAGAAAATTACAATGTTATTGCGGCTAACTGTGCGTTTTAACAAGCCTAGTACTCTGTTTGCTTTGTGCGTTATTCTCATTACTTCACACTTCTTTGTATTAAATTTGACTTGCCAGTTCGTTGCACATCCGTCCAAAGAATCCAAATCAGACTGTAAGGTAGTAATATCGCTTGGGTTGGTTAGTTCCCGGTAAATCTCTGTGTCGTCAGCAAATAACTTTATAGTCGATTTAACAACTTCTTGATATCGTTAACGTAGATCAGAAATAAGATAGGCCCTAAAATGGTGCCTTGTGGAACTCCCGAAGTGATTGGAGACCAATCAGAATGGATGCCGGGTATTACGACTCTTTGTTTTCTGTTTGTCAGAAAGTTCCTTAACCATCGGAGAAGCGATCCGCTAATACCATATCGATTTAACTTCAGAAGTAAACGCTCATGAGCTACGCTGTCAAATGCCTTAGCTAGGTCTAGGAAAATTGCATCCGTAGCTTTGGAGTTGTTTCTTGATACTGCCCAGTCATTGTAGCAGCTAAAATAGCCAAACTGGTTTTCATTTAAAACTTGATGGTGTAACCAGAATGCTGATATTCTCGAACATGTGATTTTCTCGGGTACTTTGCATATAATACTCGTTAAGGAGATTTGGCGGTAATTTTCTTTCTGGTGTTTTTGAACTTTCTTATAGATTGGTGTTATGTTTGCAATTTTTCAATTCACTGGTAGTAAACCAGAGGAAAAGGACTTGATGAATATTTTACATAACGAGGTAGACAATTGTGGTGCGCATTCTTTCAGGATGCGAGGTGAGACATGTCAAGCCCTGGGGACTTATCGTGAATATTAAGTGCCTTCAGATAATTTTCTGCCTCATTTGCAGTTTAATAGATATTGCATAATATATCGTTTCCTCTGTTTTCAAAGTGAGGTAGTTCATTTTCTTCTTGGGTAAATACGGATGAAAAATACAGGTTCATTCGCTGTGCAATACTTTGGTGGTCGGTGATTTCCTCTTCTCCTTCTTTTAGCAAAACTTTTGTCCCCTTGCGTTTCAATTTATGTAATTCCAGAACGGTTTTAGGTTGTTGTCAAATTTCAGATTTTTTGTAAGGTCTTCAAGGTATTGCCATTTCGCGGAGGTACATTTCTTTTTCAAAGCGTCGTTCAAGGCTTTGTAAGCAGTCCATGTTTCTACCCTTACTAATCTTTTTGCTTTTTTGGATAATTTTAGCGTTTATCTTTGAGTTTTTCTCCCCGTGTAAAATTGTGTACTTATTGATATTTAGCAACAAGTTAGTTTGTTTCGGGGCCGCTTTTTTCGCTCTTCCCAAAGAAACGGCTGCTCACATTCGAGCCTAAAACAACAAAAAAGGTAAGCCAATAAAGTGCGACGAAAACCATTCATCGCGATTTCTAGCAGCCCCATTTAGATATTTCAATTAAAACGCCGAAAAAAGAAGAAAAAGCATTATTTTCGGCGGCCATAGTCCCCGATTATTTGCGACAGTATATAGCACTAGAAACTGTTGGGCATTTGCCGGGTTACTGACCGCAGACCGAATCTGTGTTTTGACCAAGGCAGACCCTTATCACTATAATTAAGGCCTTAGTTTTTAGTAAATTCTATTATTGTTCTTCCGTCTGGCGAACTCATCTAAGAGAAACTTGAAAAAACTTCAACGCGTTCAAAATTTTGCTGCTCGCATCATAACTGGCACAAAAAAGCACGAGCATATCTCGCCAGTATTACGGGAGCTAAATTGGCTACCGATTCATCTTGCCGTTCAGTACAGGGATACTGTTATGGCCTTTAAATGCGTCAAAAGCTTAGCTCCGCCATACCTATGTAATAAATTTAGAAAGAGATCTGATGTACATTCCTTGGCAACGAGAAATAGTAATCTGTTAAACATTCCATTTTTCAAGTCGGCGTCCGGCCAGCGGTCCTTCCACTATCGAGCAACAACATTGTGGAATGCCCTGCCTGATGACATGAAAGAACTCCAGTTGGATCCTTTTAAACAAAAATTGCAGAATCTGCTTTGGGAAGATTTTTAATTTTTATTTTTTATAGTTTGTAATTTTTAGATTATTGTAAATAAATACTGAAAAGCCCTGATGGGAGTATTTAATAAAGTTTACCGTTACCGTTATCTACCGTAACAGAAAGCCTTACAATTACCTATCTTTTAAACAGACGCGGTCAAATTTTGAGTACACTTTTGTTGCTTCGGTTTTTAGCTCTCTTTACATAGTTACATAGTGGCAGTTTAGAATACGTGAAATTGCGCGTACAGGAAAAAATTGACTTTGAAAATAATAAAAATACTGAATAATGCCATTATATTTACATCCTTTCATTCTTTCGGTTAACGCTGTCGCTTTGAAAAGACAAACAACAGACCTGCATTTTTGTGGTGATCGAGCGCATTCATAAAACGAGAGATATTATTGGGCGAGTCGCACGGCATAGTTTCAGAAAATGGAACTGTAGCTGTGATTGGCTCAATCCGAGAAAGGAATCTGGTTTCAATGTGAGCACCCGTTTATTTCGTGGGAGCATTGCTTGACATCGCCAAAATGGTTGAGAAGGAGACTAGCCACAAGTATGATTAATGCTATTTGTCAAAACTCTGGAAAGCTGTGTAGTGCTGTTTTTTTAATTTAAATATTTATTTATTATTTTAGGAAACTGACGTTGCATTTCGTCCTTGGTTCGTACGCAGTTGCTAATCTATATAACAATTCTTTTGTCTTGAGCCATTTTAGTCCGGTAAATAAAAGTCTACCCTGGTCAATAGTATCTATTCTCAAACCTCTGGTAGCAGATAATAGTTGGTTCAATAGGACATGTAAATGTGACGATAACCTTAAAACCCAACACAACCTCCACGTAGTACCACTTTAACACGGTCGCTTTGAAAATACAAACAACAGACCTGCATTTTTGTGGTGATCGAGCACATTGATGAAACGAGAAGTATTATTGGTCGAGTCGCACGGTACAGTCCCAGAAAATGGAAAGTCTACCCTGGTCTATAGTATCCATTCTCAAACCTCTGCTAACATATAATAGTGGGATCAATAGAACATGTAAATGTGACGATAAACTAAAAACCCAACACAACCTCCACACAACAAACAAACAAACATCAAATTGTTGTCTTAATGCATCTAAATTAAATTGGCATTTGATGCGAGAGTACTATCCTCCGTAAAAAATGTAAAATAATGAACGGATCTGACTATCTCAACATAAGTAAGGCAGCTCAAACATACTCCCTAATCTCTGATTAATGCTAGTTTCTAGATATAAGTAATTCCAAAGTTAAGGAGAAGGGTAAGAGGACACTTGGTAAGGCTTATCAAAATATGTTTGCATCTAATAAGGGTCATTCCTGGACATGCTCAGTGAGTATTTCCTTACTTTGTAGAGACACGCAGTTTCCGCTGTTAGGATTCCCGTAAGTAGCATAATGTGCCATGAAGCCTGAATCTGAAAAAGAGAAATCAGTAACGAATCGAACATGCAGGACATTGCTCGTGCTCCAAACACACCAAGGACTTTCACCACCACAGCGTTTTATTTGTGTGGAAAATAATGGATAGTTTGAATCAGATACTTCCACGTAGTCAAACGGACAGTAGCTTCTACCATATTCCAGAGAAAAGTTAGAAAACTGCAAGTAAATGTAGCTGCCTGGTGTTACAGTAATAGACCAGCTGCAGTTCAGGCGATGTGGGTAGCTGAATGGATAATTCGGACTTGAGAAGTTTCCTTGAAGATCAGTCAAGTTGTGTGCACACGACCCTAGGAAAAAGAAAAGCACTTTGTCAGTTTTTCATATACGGAGAAGGTCTAGCTAAAGTATATTTCTCTGCTACCCATAATTTCATTCTTCCCAATTGCCAGGGAAAAATCAAGCAACTACCAAGAACATAAAAAAGTCAATTTACGAATCGAAAGTTTAAAAATGGGAAACTTTTCTAACATGATAAATCGACGACTTCAGTATTGGTTTTATAGAATATTCTACGTCAGATTTGGACAGGACTAACTAATTCAGTCTGAGTTTAGGATGTAGAAATAATCACTTAATGAGCATCATCCGAGATTTCTAATTAAATGATTAGCTACAACATGCGTAAATACCGATGTGCATAACAAAGAAACAATTGATATAAGACTATACAAAGGCAATTTGGTAGTTGTGGTTGAAACAAAAAGCGGAGAGTAAGAAACATGAAATGCAGTGGTCGCATAGCTTTGCCGCATCAGTCCAGAAACTATCTTGCTCTAAATCCATAGTGATCATATTAAAAAATAATAAAATTAAAAACAGCTTAAATGAGTGTCAAGTTACGCTGAAAAGCCGAAAATAGTATTTCCGAGATTTTTTTTTTTCTTCATATTTTTCGGGGAAGTGGAATAGGTAAAAAAGTATTAACTCTTGTAAATTTCCTAAGAACATTATCATTGACCAAGAAAAGTCTTGAAGAATGATTTTAATAATTTTTGATTGAATTTTTCCTCAGAATTGCCCCTAATCTAAGATGCACGCACATATTTGTAAGCGTCATGCAGTAAAAGTGCCGTTAAGCCTAAGCTTCAACTATGTAGCTGCAACAATCCAGTGAACAATAGCTTTCGTATTATTTCAAAGTTAGGGTAATCGCAATCGTTTTATGTTCACTTCAACAGTAGAAACTTTGCGATTGGCATCGCGTTTATTGCGTTCGAGCAAAGCGAGACGCTTACTAATCGTGTCGATTTGACAATTTTCGTGAGACTGATTACTCGCGCCGTGACGTAAGCAACAAATATTGCAGGCTCAGAACATGTGCTTGATTTGCTCGCGTTAACCTGCGCTGCCTGCCACTTAGCTTGGAGCGCATTTCTTTTTTTTTTTTTTGGAGTTTTTCTCCGTGTGTGAAATTGTGTTTATTTATTGATATTTAATAACAAGTTTGTCTCTTTCGCAGCGTTTTTTTGCGATATCACGCAACGCTCCCCCCAAAGAATCAAGCCAAATTCCTTTTCTATTGTCCATTGTGTGAACGGTCTGTTAAAACAACAAAAAAGGTAAGCAAATTAAGTATGACGAAAATCATTCATTGCTATTTCTGCCAGCCCTATGTAGGTATTTAGATTAAGACGCCGAAAAAATCTCGACCGCCCAACAAAGAGTATTTACTTTCTTCAGCAATAGTACCCACATATTTGCAACAGTATATAGTACTAGAAACTATTTGTGCATTTGCCGGGTTACTGGTCGCAGATCGAATCTGTGTTTAGACCTAGGCAAAACCCCATCTACCGTAACAGAAAGCCTTACTATTTACCTATCTTTTTAACAGCCGCGGTCAGATTTTGAGTACACTTTTGTTTGCTTCGGTTTCAGCTCTGTTTACACAGTTACATAGTGGCAGTTGAGAATAGAGGAAAATAATAAAAATATTGAATAATGTCGTTATATTTACATTCTTTCATTCTTTTAGTTAAAGTGGTACTATGATCAAAAAATCATTTCCTTTTTTTCTTCAGATTTTGAAAGCGTATTTGCTTAACACCTAACTGGCAAAATTTTGACCTTTGAGTTTTATCCTAAGGCTGTTTATTTTGAGTGTAAGTTTTGGATTTCATGGTCCGCCATTACTCACGTTCAAAACTGGCCGATTGGACCTCAGAGGGTTGGATCTAGAGAAAATGACGTCATTTACTCACTAGCTTAAAATTTCAGCGTGTAAACGCAATTTATTATATATGCAAAACACGGGTTGAAAAGTCTGAAAGCCCGAAACTCCCGTGCTGCATATTAATTAGGCCCGCGTACACACGCATTGCATTCTTAAACTAGTGAGTGTTTGACGTCATTTTCTCCTCGACCACGCTCTCTCAAGATTTTAAAGTTAGTAATGGCGGACCAATAAATAAGAAAATTCCAGCTAAAATAAATAGGTGTCTTTTTAAAATCAGAACTTAAAACTTGGGTGAGTTAGTGTTTAGTTAACATTTTTTTTGGTCGTAGTACCACTTTAACACGGTCGCTTTGAAAATACAAACAACAGACCTGCATTTTTGTGGTGATCGAGCACATTGATGAAACGAGAAGTATTATTGGTCGAGTCGCACGGTACAGTCCCAGAAAATGGAAAGTCTACCCTGGTCTATAGTATCCATTCTCAAACCTCTGCTAACATATAATAGTGGGATCAATAGAACATGTAAATGTGACGATAAACTAAAAACCCAACACAACCTCCACACAACAAACAAACAAACATCAAATTGTTGTCTTAATGCATCTAAATTAAATTGGCATTTGATGCGAGAGTACTATCCTCCGTAAAAAATGTAAAATAATGAACGGATCTGACTATCTCAACATAAGTAAGGCAGCTCAAACATACTCCCTAATCTCTGATTAATGCTAGTTTCTAGATATAAGTAATTCCAAAGTTAAGGAGAAGGGTAAGAGGACACTTGGTAAGGCTTATCAAAATATGTTTGCATCTAATAAGGGTCATTCCTGGACATGCTCAGTGAGTATTTTCTTACTTTGTAGAGACACGCAGTTTCCGCTGCCAGGATTCCCGTAAGTAGCATAATGTGCCATGAAGCCTGAAGCTGAATCAGAGAAATCAGTAACGAATCGAACATGCAGGACATTGCTCGTGCTCCAAACACACCAAGGACTTTCACCACCACAGCGTTTTATTTGTGTGGAAAATAATGGATAGTTTGAATCAGATACTTCCACGTAGTCAAACGGACAGTAGCTTCTACCATATTCCAGAGAAAAGTTAGAAAACTGCAAGTAAATGTAGCTGCCTGGTGTTACAGTAATAGACCAGCTGCAGTTCAGGCGATGTGGGTAGCTGAATGGATAATTCGGACTTGAGAAGTTTCCTTGAAGATCAGTCAAGTTGTGTGCACACGACCCTAGGAAAAAGAAAAGCACTTTGTCAGTTTTTCATATACGGAGAAGGTCTAGCTAAAGTATATTTCTCTGCTACCCATAATTTCATTCTTCCCAATTGCCAGGGAAAAATCAAGCAACTACCAAGAACATAAAAAAGTCAATTTACGAATCGAAAGTTTAAAAATGGGAAACTTTTCTAACATGATAAATCGACGACTTCAGTATTGGTTTTATAGAATATTCTACGTCAGATTTGGACAGGACTAACTAATTCAGTCTGAGTTTAGGATGTAGAAATAATCACTTAATGAGCATCATCCGAGATTTCTAATTAAATGATTAGCTACAACATGCGTAAATACCGATGTGCATAACAAAGAAACAATTGATATAAGACTATACAAAGGCAATTTGGTAGTTGTGGTTGAAACAAAAAGCGGAGAGTAAGAAACATGAAATGCAGTGGTCGCATAGCTTTGCCGCATCAGTCCAGAAACTATCTTGCTCTAAATCCATAGTGATCATATTAAAAAATAATAAAATTAAAAACAGCTTAAATGAGTGTCAAGTTACGCTGAAAAGCCGAAAATAGTATTTCCGAGATTTTTTTTTTTCTTCATATTTTTCGGGGAAGTGGAATAGGTAAAAAAGTATTAACTCTTGTAAATTTCCTAAGAACATTATCATTGACCAAGAAAAGTCTTGAAGAATGATTTTAATAATTTTTGATTGAATTTTTCCTCAGAATTGCCCCTAATCTAAGATGCACGCACATATTTGTAAGCGTCATGCAGTAAAAGTGCCGTTAAGCCTAAGCTTCAACTATGTAGCTGCAACAATCCAGTGAACAATAGCTTTCGTATTATTTCAAAGTTAGGGTAATCGCAATCGTTTTATGTTCACTTCAACAGTAGAAACTTTGCGATTGGCATCGCGTTTATTGCGTTCGAGCAAAGCGAGACGCTTACTAATCGTGTCGATTTGACAATTTTCGTGAGACTGATTACTCGCGCCGTGACGTAAGCAACAAATATTGCAGGCTCAGAACATGTGCTTGATTTGCTCGCGTTAACCTGCGCTGCCTGCCACTTAGCTTGGAGCGCATTTCTTTTTTTTTTTTTTGGAGTTTTTCTCCGTGTGTGAAATTGTGTTTATTTATTGATATTTAATAACAAGTTTGTCTCTTTCGCAGCGTTTTTTTGCGATATCACGCAACGCTCCCCCCAAAGAATCAAGCCAAATTCCTTTTCTATTGTCCATTGTGTGAACGGTCTGTTAAAACAACAAAAAAGGTAAGCAAATTAAGTATGACGAAAATCATTCATTGCTATTTCTGCCAGCCCTATGTAGGTATTTAGATTAAGACGCCGAAAAAATCTCGACCGCCCAACAAAGAGTATTTACTTTCTTCAGCAATAGTACCCACATATTTGCAACAGTATATAGTACTAGAAACTATTTGTGCATTTGCCGGGTTACTGGTCGCAGATCGAATCTGTGTTTAGACCTAGGCAAAACCCCATCTACCGTAACAGAAAGCCTTACTATTTACCTATCTTTTTAACAGCCGCGGTCAGATTTTGAGTACACTTTTGTTTGCTTCGGTTTCAGCTCTGTTTACACAGTTACATAGTGGCAGTTGAGAATAGAGGAAAATAATAAAAATATTGAATAATGTCGTTATATTTACATTCTTTCATTCTTTTAGTTAAAGTGGTACTATGATCAAAAAATCATTTCCTTTTTTTCTTCAGATTTTGAAAGCGTATTTGCTTAACACCTAACTGGCAAAATTTTGACCTTTGAGTTTTATCCTAAGGCTGTTTATTTTGAGTGTAAGTTTTGGATTTCATGGTCCGCCATTACTCACGTTCAAAACTGGCCGATTGGACCTCAGAGGGTTGGATCTAGAGAAAATGACGTCATTTACTCACTAGCTTAAAATTTCAGCGTGTAAACGCAATTTATTATATATGCAAAACACGGGTTGAAAAGTCTGAAAGCCCGAAACTCCCGTGCTGCATATTAATTAGGCCCGCGTACACACGCATTGCATTCTTAAACTAGTGAGTGTTTGACGTCATTTTCTCCTCGACCACGCTCTCTCAAGATTTTAAAGTTAGTAATGGCGGACCAATAAATAAGAAAATTCCAGCTAAAATAAATAGGTGTCTTTTTAAAATCAGAACTTAAAACTTGGGTGAGTTAGTGTTTAGTTAACATTTTTTTTGGTCGTAGTACCACTTTAACACGGTCGCTTTGAAAATACAAACAACAGACCTGCATTTTTGTGGTGATCGAGCACATTGATGAAACGAGAAGTATTATTGGTCGAGTCGCACGGTACAGTCCCAGAAAATGGAAAGTCTACCCTGGTCTATAGTATCCATTCTCAAACCTCTGCTAACATATAATAGTGGGATCAATAGAACATGTAAATGTGACGATAAACTAAAAACCCAACACAACCTCCACACAACAAACAAACAAACATCAAATTGTTGTCTTAATGCATCTAAATTAAATTGGCATTTGATGCGAGAGTACTATCCTCCGTAAAAAATGTAAAATAATGAACGGATCTGACTATCTCAACATAAGTAAGGCAGCTCAAACATACTCCCTAATCTCTGATTAATGCTAGTTTCTAGATATAAGTAATTCCAAAGTTAAGGAGAAGGGTAAGAGGACACTTGGTAAGGCTTATCAAAATATGTTTGCATCTAATAAGGGTCATTCCTGGACATGCTCAGTGAGTATTTTCTTACTTTGTAGAGACACGCAGTTTCCGCTGCCAGGATTCCCGTAAGTAGCATAATGTGCCATGAAGCCTGAAGCTGAATCAGAGAAATCAGTAACGAATCGAACATGCAGGACATTGCTCGTGCTCCAAACACACCAAGGACTTTCACCACCACAGCGTTTTATTTGTGTGGAAAATAATGGATAGTTTGAATCAGATACTTCCACGTAGTCAAACGGACAGTAGCTTCTACCATATTCCAGAGAAAAGTTAGAAAACTGCAAGTAAATGTAGCTGCCTGGTGTTACAGTAATAGACCAGCTGCAGTTCAGGCGATGTGGGTAGCTGAATGGATAATTCGGACTTGAGAAGTTTCCTTGAAGATCAGTCAAGTTGTGTGCACACGACCCTAGGAAAAAGAAAAGCACTTTGTCAGTTTTTCATATACGGAGAAGGTCTAGCTAAAGTATATTTCTCTGCTACCCATAATTTCATTCTTCCCAATTGCCAGGGAAAAATCAAGCAACTACCAAGAACATAAAAAAGTCAATTTACGAATCGAAAGTTTAAAAATGGGAAACTTTTCTAACATGATAAATCGACGACTTCAGTATTGGTTTTATAGAATATTCTACGTCAGATTTGGACAGGACTAACTAATTCAGTCTGAGTTTAGGATGTAGAAATAATCACTTAATGAGCATCATCCGAGATTTCTAATTAAATGATTAGCTACAACATGCGTAAATACCGATGTGCATAACAAAGAAACAATTGATATAAGACTATACAAAGGCAATTTGGTAGTTGTGGTTGAAACAAAAAGCGGAGAGTAAGAAACATGAAATGCAGTGGTCGCATAGCTTTGCCGCATCAGTCCAGAAACTATCTTGCTCTAAATCCATAGTGATCATATTAAAAAATAATAAAATTAAAAACAGCTTAAATGAGTGTCAAGTTACGCTGAAAAGCCGAAAATAGTATTTCCGAGATTTTTTTTTTCTTCATATTTTTCGGGGAAGTGGAATAGGTAAAAAAGTATTAACTCTTGTAAATTTCCTAAGAACATTATCATTGACCAAGAAAAGTCTTGAAGAATGATTTTAATAATTTTTGATTGAATTTTTCCTCAGAATTGCCCCTAATCTAAGATGCACGCACATATTTGTAAGCGTCATGCAGTAAAAGTGCCGTTAAGCCTAAGCTTCAACTATGTAGCTGCAACAATCCAGTGAACAATAGCTTTCGTATTATTTCAAAGTTAGGGTAATCGCAATCGTTTTATGTTCACTTCAACAGTAGAAACTTTGCGATTGGCATCGCGTTTATTGCGTTCGAGCAAAGCGAGACGCTTACTAATCGTGTCGATTTGACAATTTTCGTGAGACTGATTACTCGCGCCGTGACGTAAGCAACAAATATTGCAGGCTCAGAACATGTGCTTGATTTGCTCGCGTTAACCTGCGCTGCCTGCCACTTAGCTTGGAGCGCATTTCTTTTTTTTTTTTTTGGAGTTTTTCTCCGTGTGTGAAATTGTGTTTATTTATTGATATTTAATAACAAGTTTGTCTCTTTCGCAGCGTTTTTTTGCGATATCACGCAACGCTCCCCCCAAAGAATCAAGCCAAATTCCTTTTCTATTGTCCATTGTGTGAACGGTCTGTTAAAACAACAAAAAAGGTAAGCAAATTAAGTATGACGAAAATCATTCATTGCTATTTCTGCCAGCCCTATGTAGGTATTTAGATTAAGACGCCGAAAAAATCTCGACCGCCCAACAAAGAGTATTTACTTTCTTCAGCAATAGTACCCACATATTTGCAACAGTATATAGTACTAGAAACTATTTGTGCATTTGCCGGGTTACTGGTTGCAGATCGAATCTGTGTTTAGACCTAGGCAAAACCCCATCTACCGTAACAGAAAGCCTTACTATTTACCTATCTTTTTAACAGCCGCGGTCAGATTTTGAGTACACTTTTGTTTGCTTCGATTTCAGCTCTGTTTACACAGTTACATAGTGGCAGTTGAGAATAGAGGAAAATAATAAAAATATTGAATAATGTCGTTATATTTACATTCTTTCATTCTTTTAGTTAAAGTGGTACTATGATCAAAAAATCATTTCCTTTTTTTCTTCAGATTTTGAAAGCGTATTTGCTTAACACCTAACTGGCAAAATTTTGACCTTTGAGTTTTATCCTAAGGCTGTTTATTTTGAGTGTAAGTTTTGGATTTCATGGTCCGCCATTACTCACGTTCAAAACTGGCCGATTGGACCTCAGAGGGTTGGATCTAGAGAAAATGACGTCATTTACTCACTAGCTTAAAATTTCAGCGTGTAAACGCAATTTATTATATATGCAAAACACGGGTTGAAAAGTCTGAAAGCCCGAAACTCCCGTGCTGCATATTAATTAGGCCCGCGTACACACGCATTGCATTCTTAAACTAGTGAGTGTTTGACGTCATTTTCTCCTCGACCACGCTCTCTCAAGATTTTAAAGTTAGTAATGGCGGACCAATAAATAAGAAAATTCCAGCTAAAATAAATAGGTGTCTTTTTAAAATCAGAACTTAAAACTTGGGTGAGTTAGTGTTTAGTTAAAATTTTTTTTGGTCGTAGTACCACTTTAACACGGTCGCTTTGAAAATACAAACAACAGACCTGCATTTTTGTGGTGATCGAGCACATTGATGAAACGAGAAGTATTATTGGTCGAGTCGCACGGTACAGTCCCAGAAAATGGAAAGTCTACCCTGGTCTATAGTATCCATTCTCAAACCTCTGCTAACATATAATAGTGGGATCAATAGAACATGTAAATGTGACGATAAACTAAAAACCCAACACAACCTCCACACAACAAACAAACAAACATCAAATTGTTGTCTTGATGCATCTAAATTAAATTGGCATTTGATGCGAGAGTACTATCCTCCGTAAAAAATGTAAAATAATGAACGGATCTGACTATCTCAACATAAGTAAGGCAGCTCAAACATACTCCCTAATCTCTGATTAATGCTAGTTTCTAGATATAAGTAATTCCAAAGTTAAGGAGAAGGGTAAGAGGACACTTGGTAAGGCTTATCAAAATATGTTTGCATCTAATAAGGGTCATTCCTGGACATGCTCAGTGAGTATTTCCTTACTTTGTAGAGACACGCAGTTTCCGCTGCCAGGATTCCCGTAAGTAGCATTATGTGCCATGAAGCCTGAATCTGAGAAAGAGGAATCAGTAACGAATCGAAAGAGCAGATCTCAATGGCAACTAGATTGTCACTGACAGATGGCACGCTATTCGCTCCAAATTGAATGCAAGCTACTGGAGAAAGTGAGTAAGCGAAACAGGCAGCACATATTCTTCTCTCTATTCAAAAAATGTACTCAAAGTAATATATAATGGAAGCTGTGGAGTCAATCTTGTGTTCTGTTCTCGTCGTTGTTGCTCATTCATTTTTGGATCAAGTTACAGAGTTGCCGAAATTTTCTTTACATCATATACTTGCTAGAAGAAGTTCACTATTACTATATTCAATGTGCTGTTAAACAAAAAGGTTCGAGAGAATTTTAGTTGGCCTTCATAGCAAGCGTTTCTGTGTTTTTTTTGTTTTTGTTTTTTCT
Organism: Montipora foliosa; assembly: GCF_036669935.1. NCBI lineage: Eukaryota > Metazoa > Cnidaria > Anthozoa > Scleractinia > Acroporidae > Montipora > Montipora foliosa. Next base: position 4,327,995 of record NC_090881.1, read on the forward strand.
TAAGCAAGGAACAACCCTTGATGATTTTGGCCATTATCCTTCTTCGCGTTTCCTTAATTCTGTGCAAGTTTCATGGAAACCGAAATTCAGATTGAGTTTCACTTGATTTATTCTGAAAACTCTGTTTGTCGTCTGTTTCCACTTACGATGTTTGTTTGATATTTCTTCAGGGTCAAAGATAACTAAAAGTAAATAAAAAAAAACATTGAATTGCTGAAGTGCTCGCCTCTCTTTACCACTCAAAAAACATACTTAAGACTTAATTCAAATCATTTACAATGGATGGAAATGAGGTGCATGAAAACCATAACCACAAAAAAAAATTTTGGTTGTAGATTTTAAATTTGCAAACGCGTCCTTCAAAATATTCAAACGTCGAGTGTAAAAAAGTTGAAAAGGTTCTAAATTTGTTTTTCTGTCCTGTAATCGTCTTTAAGTTTTTCTGATATAAAAATCATTGCAGTCCCAACAGGCAGCTTTATATACAATCTTTGACATTTGGCCACGGCTAAGTTTATCTTTGTAAGGAGAGAAAGAGTTAATTAATGCGACGAGTGCTTTGAAAAATCACTCTAAGGTCAACGCACCCATAGGATAAATTTATACACATCATTTGTTTACTAACGATTTTGCTTTGAAGCCCTAAATAAGCGGTAAAACTAAGAATATTTTCTTCTTAGGAACTGTGATGGTTGGGGTCAATGGTGTGTTCTGTACCTTTGGTAAGACATCATTCATGTTATAATTAACAGCACCTCTGAAGTAACCGTTTTGTGATAGTAACTTTTTAAGTGCATCCAAACACGATTGGTAATAAATAGTTTTAAAGCGTTTTTGAGAAGGGACTACCATGATAATTAAACTAAAAAAATTAAATAAAGTTCGTTCATTCATTCATTTGTAACAAACGAGACGACAAACAAATCAGATTTACTTTGTATTTTCGAGGTGTGAAAGAGTCCCATTTTGTGTAAAGACCAGCGAAAGTTTTCTTTCGATAAATTGATGTTGAAAAAGTATGATTACCACGTTTGATAAGTACATCAAGAAACGGAATCACATTATTTTCTTCAAACTCTATAGTAATTTTCATGTTTGCATGGCAGCTATTGAGATACTGTAGAAATTGAATTACATTGTTTTTTACTGTCGAACAGAGGGAAAGTATTATCAACGTATCGAAACCAAATAGTGATAACTTGATTTAGTAAATAGCAAAACAGTGGTTAGCGGCGTTAAACGCCCCACTGATTGACTACTCAAACTCCGGATATCCTTCGCTATTGACCTTCGAGCTCCACTTTGGTGAATAGTTGCTAAATAGCTAATGCTAAGAGGTTTGTGCAGGTAGAATCATAAAACAGCGGTAAGGGCCAATAGGCGGTCCTAATACAAGTGCAATTTTGGCAGGTGAGGTATCACG
>NC_090881.1:4334417-4344417 GCF_036669935.1 Montipora foliosa
ATCTTGCTTTAAATCCATGGTGATCATGTTAAAAAAGAAAAAAAGCAGCTCAAATGAGTGTCAATTTTACCCTGAGAAGCCGAAAATAGTATTTCCGAGAATGTTTTTTTTTCATATTTTTCAGGGAAGAGGGATGGGTAAAAAGGTATAAACTGTTGTAAATCTCTCAAGAATATTATCATTGACCAAAAACGCCTTGATGAGTGATTTTAGTCTTTTTGATTGCATTTTTCCTCAGGATTGCATCTTATCTCAAGATGCACCCAGATATTGCATCAATAAGCGTCCTGCAGTAAGTGTCCCGCTAAGCCCAAGCGTCAACTATGTATCTACAACAATCCAGTGAACAATAGCTTTAGTATTATTTTAAAGTTAGGGTAATCGCAACCGTTTTATGTTTTCTTGAACAGTAGATTTAGGGGGAAGCTTTGTGATTGTTATCGCGTTAATTGCGTTCAATCGAAGCGAGACACTTACTAATCGTGACGATTTGAGACTTTTCGTGTGACTGACTACTCGCCTCGATTTGATTTGATTGGCCAATCCTGTGCACTCCAGCGGTCCTTGCTAGTATTTTCCCATCGCGAGTATCGTCAGCTCCGTTTTTTTTTTAATACGGCGCAACAAAACGTTGGATTCCACCTCTCAAAATGCAAGTTTTCGCTTACTAACCGTTGCAATTTAAAGAGAAGGAAAAACATCAGGAGTGGAATAAAAGGCCTGGTAATTTTTCAAAAAGGCAAGTATTCACATGTTTTTGCTGACAACACTTTGCTGGTTTGCTGTTTTTCGAGTCGTTGGTTTTCTTCGGAACTGTTGACATGCTGTTGAACGTAAAACAATTCTCACTGCAGAGCAGTCCTTTGAGCTCAGTTTTTCGGTTGACATCCGTTGTTTAATTTGATATGGAGTTCTATTCTATAATCGTTGCGTGACTGCGTGATGACCATCATGAAACTGTGACTTTGTTTTGTTTCGTTTTAATGTGATCGATTGCTTGTCTGATTTGTCAAAGTTCTAATCATGTCATGTAATAAGGGATATCGTTTTTCCAATGCATGTACAGTTTTTGTAAAAAGGTCATTGAATTGCGGAGAAGGTTTTTACGAAGTGAACATCAAATTTGGAGCTCAGCGAGTCTTCACTGTCTCTGGAAGTTGGCGTATATTCCTCACACAAATTCCAATTTCAGGGGCCGGAAATTCTGTAAAGTTCGACAACAGGAGATCAAGGGTCCTCTCCCCCCCCCCCCCCCCAGGGGGGATTCTCCCGACAATTTACGATAGGTGTGTGCCGCCAAGGTTCTCAAAACCTGACCCTATTTAAGATTAGAAAGTCGAGATTTGATACGCTTTTTAAGGCCCAAAACCAAAAAAAGTATCGCCCGATTTAAGGGAGTGACGAGCGCATGTACGGCCATACGTCCCTTTAAAATCGCAGTGTTAAACTTGGAAAGGTGTATTCAGGCGTGTAGTACAGTTTTAATAGACCTTATCTTTTTCGTTTTGCGCGTTGGGGTTGATACTGCAATTTGGTGTCCCTATCTAAGGGATATCTAAGGATCACAATACCAAAAAGGACACCTTATTTAAGGACTGAGCACCTCAAAGAGCCTACCCTACCGGCCGGCGCATACCTATACAGCGTATGTCACGTAAGAACCTTGCGTGACTTAGCACGCATGCTCACTTGAACTTTGCACCGGCTCGGCACGACATTTGGAATTTATCCTGACATGGTGTTCAGAAGCGGAAGTTAAAACATGGCCGGACAGCTTTCACAAACCTAGTGCGTTGAGTTTCGACGGAAACACACCAGAAAATTGGAGAAGATTTAAGCAGCAATATCAGATATACTTAACAGCTTTGGGCAGCGAAAAGAAAGATGATTCGATCAAAATAGCTATGTTGCTTAAGTTTGCTGGAGAGGACGCCATTGAAGTTTTGAACACATTCCAGTTTCCCGAAGGCGATAAAAACAATAAGATAACATTAGCTGACCTATGAGCCGCCGTGTTGCTTATCCCGTTGATAATAGACCGATCCAAGGTTATCGACGCCATTTTGTAAAGGGTGCAAAACCACTGGGGAGAGCGCGCGGCCAAAGTAATGGCGACGTATTTACCATGCCGAAACACGCGCGTTGTTGAGAATCATTCGCATTTGGACATTATTTTTTTGTTTTAGCCTCGTTTTCTTTGAGATTTTTAAGATTTTAATTGCCAAAAAAAGACCCTTGCAGCTACGCACTAGTGATGGCTATCATTGTTTCTTTTTCCATATCCTGGTGTATTCTTCATAATGATGCGACTGAGAACTTGTCCAGAAAACTGGCAGGAAAAATTTATCAGGCCTATGGACTACTTGGAGTTAGTGCAGAGTACGAGTTCAAGTCGCTACGTTCCTGCATTTAAATATCTACCACTTGAAAATAAGAATCCACTTAAAAACACGCATCCGTAAAAATAGCTAACGCTTTGTCCACAGAAAGAACTTCTTCCACCAAGTTTGAGCTACTCGTTTCTCCCATCAATGGAAAAATGTTCGGTAACCTCCTTTTTCGGTGAGCTGCAAGATGCCTTGGTAAAAAAAAAAACGTGAAAGCCCTTGACGCGTTGAATCATCATTGTTTTTTAACCTCACAATCCCGCAAGCTTTAAGTTTTTCATGAAAAAAATCGTTTTCTCTTCCTCTTATCACTCAGAAATTCATCTTTCGGAATATATCAAAAGACAAACTTCTAAAGAAAAAAATGCTGTTTTGCAGAAAATGAAGAAACCCGACTGAAAGTGAGAGCGGTGCGTTCAGCCAATCGTGAGCGAGTAATTTTAGTCTCTTCACAAGCAAAATGAAGAAAAAATTCCTTCTTTATTGACAAATCAGCGTTCAGTAATTTTGCCCTCTATGTTGTTGCGCGACTCGGGCAATTTCAGCAACTTCTGAAAACACTCGTGATATTAATCCTTAATTTTACTCCGCCCCATGCGATTACCTATATTAATTCAATTAAATTTCCCTTAAGAGTTCAAATTGATGTTCCATGAATGGCCAAGCAAAGTCACCCTCCGTTTAGATTAATTTGATAAAGAAATGAAAACAATTTTACTTACCCCACAAGGTACAAATAGAAAATATTATGACTGCAAGACGCTCGATGGTTTCCATCTTGACTGTGTATATGTACTTCAGTAAGTATTTAAGTCCACAAACATTTTAACTGATCAGAAGGGATCTGAAAAGGAATGAGAATACCATAGCGATATTGAAATTTTACCTAATGTAGAAAATGTTTTAACTCAAAAACGGAAAGAGTTTTAATATGTAAGTAAGTGAGTGAGTGAGTGAGTGAGTGAGTTGAGTGAGTGTTAGGGCCTCTTCACGTGATCCTGGTACACCAGGTTGGCTCGGTCACCTGGATGAAATTGGGTCTATTCCTATGGCGACTTTCAGCCCGGTTTTCGAGATGAAAAGTGGAGACGTGACCATTCAGGCGTAAAATCTTACGAACAAGACTGGCGAGAATAGAACTTTTCACGGTTTCTGACGCCATCTTGGTTAGGGGTCAAACGCGACTTAAATTACAGTGAATGTATGGGATTTTGGCCGAATTCAAACCTCTATAACTCCCCTGCAAAAAGGCAGATTTCAAAAATATTAAAATGTTTTTAGTCATTTATTAATATCATTGACTCAATGGAAAATTGGATCATTGCACAAGGCAAAACGTCTGAAAATTGGACATAGAAATCTCCTCATGTCGCTTCAAATTTCACGGGAATTTGCATAACTTTGTTTACAAGGGTTTATATGAAATTTACAAATTTCGTTTACGGTCGTTATAGCTTGATTCTGATCGTCATACTTCACGAAAATAATCCCAATAGAAGTGCTGTTTGAGAGGCACTCTCGCTATCCACAATCGTCGGACCTTAAAGGATTTGTAATGGTTCGAAGTCGCCAAAATTTTCATACATTCACTGTAATTGAAGCCGTGTTTGCTCCCCAACCAATACGGCGTCAGAAACCGTAAAAAGGTCTGTTTGTCGATTTTTCTTTTTTTGTTTTTTTTTTGTTTTGTTTAAGCAACCTCAGATGTCTTTTGAACTTACGTTACCTATCAACGGGAACTATTCTGAGCTTCATTACCTAGGAAAACGGCAGACCCGGAAGTAAGATTTCGATAATGTCCGTACTATTACGAAAATGCCTTGTTTTACCTGATTGGTTATCATTGAATGGATGACCACGGGCCCGAAATCAAAACAACTTTCACCGCATGGCTTGGTGGGCATTTTTGTTTAACCGGTAAACCAACCCGGGAAGAGCGTTTTTTAAATCTAATTGACAATATGTAGATTTAGCCAAGCCTAAAAGCGGAGCTCCCGTGTTTTTTTATTCTTACCGGCTGTATGGTTAGTGAAAATAAAAAGTTTTCGGATTGTCCGCGTTTTGGTGTTTCTGGTTACTGCTCAATTAAATCATTTTCTTCCCTTTCTTTTATATAGTAAACTTGTTTTTCCACCGAGGGAAAAGAAAACGTTTGCATGATAATAGAGCTCAATTCCCGGAGAATTACTTGGGTATACCAACATTGCCGCCTTTTCCATTGTTTAGGTACACAAACATGGCCGCTGTGACGTCACGTGAAAACACTCTATAGGAAAATTCATTGCCTAACTAGTAATATTCACACGAAAAACCGATATCGCATGAATCACGAAGGGAGGTGAAATTTACTGTGGAATTCAACAGTTAGGCAATGATTTTTTTCTTGAATCGCTCGAGTTTTAAAAGAACACAAGCAAATCCTCAGCAAGCAAACGGAAAAAGGAAAAAAGCCATTTCAGAGTCAACTGTTCAACCTGGTAAGGGGTCAGCTTAACAAAAACAGCTGACCTCGATGAGCTCTAAACTTGAGCTTTCGATATGATCACGAGAGACTGGTCAGCGGATACCTTGTTTTGACAAGACTTAATTGACCATAACAAGGATGTTCAGTATCAAAGATGAACGCTGTAAACTAGCTGGAGTGTCAGGTGGAATACGGCCTCGATATGGTCAAATTGGCATATATGGCGGGGTCGAACGGTCGTACGATGACCAATACCAAATTTTTTTTTTTCGCACAGATGAGTGGCCATATTTTCTTACCCATGGTGCTCCGCGCGCGTCTCATTGGCGCGATAAAAGTTGTCTACCGGGACCACAAGATGGGCAATGCTCAGATGTCATTCGAACATGAAAAGAAGCGAAATTACATCGAGGAAATATCTGGCAACTGAAAACAAAAAAACGTGGATTTGCAATGTCGTAGAAATCATGGCAAAGGCGAGAGCACAAAACGATCACGAATACGAATACGAACCAGAAATTAAGTTTTGCTGTCATGCAGTGCTCATTGGACCGTCATTTAAAATAACTTGGCAGAAACTACAGTATTTTTGCGAGATCGTGAATTTGCAAATTCAAGGCAACAACTTGAGGCGATAGCAGGGTTACGGAAAGCGAAAAAATGCCTCTCGCGCTTTAATCGAAGCAAACGAAGAATTTCTCTGCAATTCAGGCAATATTTTGGAAAAAAAAAATAAATCACAATATTTTAGTTTGCTTTTATTTAAGGATAACAGCATGACCGAGCAATGCCCAATTACAGCTGATTAGCTATATATGTAATAGGACTACACGCTGTCCAATTTGGAAATAATTGGAGTCAAAAAATTCCTCGGATTAAGAAATTGGACTCGGCCTACGCCACGTCCAATTTTGGCTGTCCTCAGCATTTTTCTCATCCAATTATTTCCATATTGGACAGCATGTAGTCCTATTACGCATGTAAATAAAACCAGTAAGATCAAATCGGTGAATGTCTCATACATCACCAAATGTTTGGATTTTGCACAATAGTTTTCACAGTAGAGTGAGTCCTTATTTGAATTTGATTCTTTTTATTACTCTCTACAAAGTTTGTGAATAAAGTTTATTTATACAAGCCTTATCAGTACATTTTGCCAGAAAGTTGTCTAAAATACAACGTGCTTAGAGTTGTGGCATCTGAAATCTTTCATCAGTTTCATAAGCAGCATGGGACACAGACTTTCGGGGTACCTTTTCATAGCCTAAAAGCACTTGTTTTTACATCACACCTATGAAGGATAACTTCCGGTGTAGGTTGGAAGGGTGCTGAAAAATGAGGCTTTTAAGGCTCCTTTACAAGTGGGCCTGGAATCTTATGCTCAAAAGCCTGGTTTTCACTAGCGACGCAAACACAAGTGCAAGCACAAGCAAAAGTATAAGTGGCTTATGATTAGTGAAAAACAAACGTCCACGTAACCATCAAAATCAACCACAGCATTAGCCAGACGCGGGGAATCTGGAACGAGTGCTTTAATTGGCCAGACATAATACATTTCGTTTTGCTTCTGTTGCGTTTCGTTTTCACTCGACGCAAGTGAACGCAAGCATAAGCACAAACACAAGGAAAAGGAAAAATTTTGTTCCTTGTGATTATTCTTGCGTCAACGACGTTTTCAAGGTGAAATAAGCGCTTTTATGCTTGCGCTTGTGCTTGCTTCGCTAGTGAAAACCAGGCTTAAGCTGCTCTAGTACCCGAGTTGGCTGTAATCCGGGCTTAAAACCCACGATGTGTTTTCACTGCCACCAACGGAAAGGCTAAGCATACCTGGTATAAAAGACTTTTCACTGGAACCAAAAAAATTGCGCTCATTCCAAGCCTCAGACATGTACGTCGAAAATGTAATATGCATTTGACTTGACACATAAGGTATTTAAAAAGCGAATTAATTATTGACAAGGTTGTCATTTAACCAGGAGACTGCAATTTGTAAATGCCTCGCCAGATCGTCTTTTAATCAGTTCAATAAACTAATATCACCCGTACAAACCAGCCACTTTTTTTATGAGTTGTTACATTTTACCCCTTTGAACCCATTTTCGATGGCTTTTGCGACAGTTTTTACCACGGCACTTTGATTGCATTTGCATACTGACTTACTTTTCCCAGAGAAAAAAATGGTGGGTTTGTGCGGCCCGCTTCCTAAAACCCTTACCCTATTTCAGACCAAAATCTGCGATTTTCCTAACCCTATTTCAGACCTGACCAAAAAGTTGTACCCTATTTCAGCTGTTACACGGTTGGCGTAATAATTTGACAAGGGCTTTGTTGACAGTCTCATCGCCTAATTATGACGAAGAAGTTTCTTCCAAAAAACATACCCAATTCAAAACTTGAGTGAACAAACCGTACCCTATTTCAAACCAATTGGTCAAAATCGATAGCCTATTTCAGATCAAAACGGCTAAAAAAACCATATCCTTTGGGGCCGCACTTACCTATGTAGCCCATATAAGGGAGTAATCCCCGGGCAGTGACTGAAAACCTCTTGCTATGACAAAAAACCTGTTCTAAATTTAACCAAAACAACTTTGAGAAATAAAAAAAATCTTAAGGTTTGCATTTCGCAGCAACACTTTTGTCCATTTCGGGCCAAGTGCAGTTGCAATCGCCTTCCAGGAATATTGTTGATAATTCTGACTTGTCCATTAGAAACTTTTAAGGACGCGTGCATGAATAGAACTTATTCTGTCAAATTCTTAGGCGCACTTTTGTTACACAGGAAGAGTTCCATTCAGTAGTGTTAACTACAGTAATTAACACCATTCTCCCACTGCTATATTTGCACAATTATAGCGCGGCACGAAGCAAGTCCGAGCCGGAGACAATTTCTAATCAACTGATTTTTTTTCTTCTCTATAAAATATCATTTGACCATACATTATTATACCCTGAGATCAGAGTCTCTTTCGATCTTCCGAGATACGTCGGGAACAAGAAGAAGACTCTACCAGCTGCATCGACATTCACTGATTTACCGCTAATCCAAAGAATTGGATGAGTCAGTCCAGTTTCGACATGTCAAACCTGCTTTTTTAACAAAAAAATTTCGCATGATCAGTCGCCACTTGTCATCAATATATTTTGAAATTTACCGTCAGCGTGGCAATTTTCAAATGTCTAAATTCCACTGAGTATTCTCTATGTCTGTTACAGAACCTTGTCCGCCAGAAACCTATAAATGTTTAGGTAAAACAATGAAAAGGTAATTTAAAAGTATGAACTATCTTGAGTTTCCAAGGAAGTGACTCCTTGGTTGTCATGTGTTTGCCAGAGTTGTTGGAAATAATCCCGACTGTTTGTTTTCGTTTTGTGGTTTTGTGCTTATACTGGTAACGCTTTAGTGACACCGAATACATTTAAATTTTTAACCCATGCTCAATAGAAATTGTCGAGGCAGCTTGAAAAGATATGGGAACTGAAAGACCAAGAGGTATTTTAATTTTACTTTTAATTTTTGTATACACGCTCACATTTAAACGAGCCTCTAGCTCACCTGGTGATATGTGTCTAAATAAACTACTGCTACTGCTACTGCTGCTGCTGCTACTGCTGCTGCTGCTACTGCTGCTGCTGCTACTGCTGCTGCTGCTGCTGCTGCTGTTGCTGCTACTACTACTACTACTACTACTACTACTACTGAACCATCCAACATGCAATGGCAATCGGCGTTCCGTTTTCCCCGAAGATAAAACTCTTAACAGAGAAAGGCAGTGAGAATTTTCTCTTAATGCGTTTCCATGACAAAAACGACTACGATATGTGAAGAAAGAGTTTCCATGTATTTCTAACTCTGGCTAATTGAATCACCCTATTTTGTGGGGATCATACTTACGCGCAGTTCATCTACCAAAAAGATTAATCCCAAACATTCGGGTGGCAAATGCTTTCAAGCGAATTGTTCTTGAAAAAATCGTTTGGCCTGCTTGTTTTCAACGTTAACGTTCTTATTTGTCTCTTTTAAAGCATTCACGATCTTTTGTCTTGATATGGATACTACAACTTGAGGCAGATGTCTCTAAACAGTTTACTTTCCTTTTGAATTTCCAGATTTTGTGTGATAACTATGTTCAAGGAATTGGTGCAAGTGTCTTTTTCGACTTCACAGCGAACGACTTTTCACAGAAGTTCAAGTTTTGACATTCGGCCACTAAATTCGTAGAACGCTACACCAAACTGACTAGAAATGACTGAAGAACCGTAAACCGTGAGAACCAATGCGAAGTAAGGTAAATCCCTCGGCGTGGACGTCGGAGTGGCTTAAGCTCTTTAAGACTGGGAGAAAACGTGGAGGCAGTGTGGCCCAGTGGTTAGGGCGCTTGCCCTGAGATCCCGGGTTCAAGACCCGCTCTGACCACTCGTTGAATTTGTTCCTGGTAGTCCCTAGTTCAACTTCCCAGCTGCACTTGTAAATAGCCAACTGGTTTGCCTCCGGCCAGTTGGGATTCTTAACAGTTGTTGTTGTTCTGTTCCTTCGTTTCGTTGTTGTTCATTGGCCCTGAAAAGCTCCTATGGAGAGCGGTCAATACGTATGTATTGTATTGTATTGTATTGTAACGTGGCAGCTGAGACTGACTCCAGGAGAAAAAGGATTTCAGCCATTCAAATTTCGTAACATTTAAGATAATCCCAAGGCATTTTTGGGACAATGGAATAGCTTACTTAACATGAAAACAATAACAACAAGCAAGTTTAGAGACTGTTCCTTTTTGGGTCAGAATCAAAACCTAGCAAATTACCGGGACAATCAATTTTCCTTTTTTTCTTTTCCGTTGAAAAAATGTGGATAGTGAGGAAATTCCTTTCAGATATATGCCTATGAAAGAAAAGTAGAAACTCAGCTGTCACTCAAACCAGCATGGAATTTTTAGATCCTACACTGATCTATGAAGGGAACATGTATATGCCCCTTTCTACTCGCATGTTGTCTCTTAATTAAAGGGGAACATGGAAATTTCCGTAGTCTTTTACACTTTATGGATGAACCTTAACACGGAAATTTCCATGTTTCGTTTGAATGTCATACACGAAAGAAACGAGAAAATTTCATGTTCTTTTACATTTTGTGTGGGAAAAGAACATGGTAATT
>NC_090881.1:4351917-4364417 GCF_036669935.1 Montipora foliosa
TACATTATGATTGTGAAGTAATCTTAAGTTTTTGCTTTGGCCGGTTAACCCATCTGTTCTGCATGTATAATATGGCTTTTACCTCCATTTCCGGATATTTAAAAGGATTGACATCAAACTGAAAAAAAAAAAAAAAAACAACAGGTAAAATTAGTAACTGTTCTATTTGTTATTTTATGCTTATTCCTGAACTAAGTATGCCATGTGGTTCCCTTAGTAAAAGCTATATCATTCTGCCACTTCATAGTTATTCAAAAGAACATAACAGTACCACAAATTAAGCATGTAACAATAAACCCTTGTATGACAGAAAGCAAGTGGTGGCCAAAAACCCTCATAGCCAATTATTTACCAGTCTTTTAATAGGTTTAATAGGCTAAAAACTTAAAGTACTTTGGATCGTCAACAAGGAAGTTAAACAAAAAATGGCACATGAAACATCCTATAGTGTTGGTCATAGCCACTCAAGTTCTCAAGTAATCAGATCATACAATACTTACTTTACATACACTGTACATACATGTACACCTGAACAGTTAGAAAATCATCGACTGCATGAAAATGGTGATCAATGATGATAATGATGATAAAACTTACTGTCATTTTAAAGCTACCAAACCAACAAGATTCTCAGGTGACAATGAAGAACATATGGCAAATAAAAAATACAGTGTATATATTATATATGTTGTGACCAGGATTAATTCACTGTTTCAGAAATACCAGTCACTCAAGATTTGAAAATGGGAGAGTTTTTCTTTTGTGTCAGCCCTTACCTCTTGCTCAACAGTCCCCCCAAGCACCTCTCTTCCCCCAAAATATGTTGCAATGTCTATTGTTTAGGCTTCCTGATGACAACAATTATTATTATAACAAAAGGTGAGAATAAGAGGCCTTTTTGTCCCGAATTCCAGGCGAATAACCCAATGAAAAATGTAATAAAAAACAGTTGCCAGTGCTCCAGGCTGTGACTGTTTTCGTTACCAAATTGGCAAGTAAAAAAAAGAAGCATTTTGGTGCCTAAAAATTGGAGCTAGTCACCAATTTGGTGACCTGTGTTCCATGGTCGTGTGCCAAGCCGTAATGTTTTTATCAGTTCAGGGCTCGAAATAACTGGCAGGCAGGCACCTGTTACATTTCCCGGTTTAACATGTTTTTGCTGGGACATGGCCCGTTTTTGGCCGGTCAAATTTGAAACATTTGAACAATCATAACTTTTGCAATAGTGACCCCAGGTTGCATGAATGATGATGATTACAGTACTAAACATGAATAATGTCCCTCATTATGGTCAAATAGTTCCAAATTAAATATTCTAAAGTGCAAATGACCAAGAATTTGTCCGGTCACTACCCAATTCTGACAGGACATTGTCTGTTGACCAACCATTATTTTCAAGTCCTGTAAGTTATTATTTGTGGTCTTGAGCTTAAAGTGAGATGGCATGAAAAATTATTTAGGGATACATCTTAGTGACACTTACCATTTAGCGATGCAATGACTCTCATCGAGACAGACCTTAAAATTATTTGTTTCAATTAGCATGTCGAAACAGGTCGTATCAGTGATCCGTAAAATACTCTGACCTTGTGGTGGAATTCGATTTCAATCAGATGGGAACTCAAGGATAAAAATTTTCTCGAAATAGATAATATCTGCTTAGATGACAGTTTAAATTACTGGCTTATGGCGGCGAAAACAAATCAAAACTTCACCGCGACAGAATTGGTAACCGCGTATGAATGATTCCAGATCCCTCCCCCGTCATCCCCTCCCCGCCCCCCCTCCACCCGCAAGATTTACATTGATAGGTGCATTATGAGCACATTGGTCAATCTGTTTCAATTTCATAAAGAAAGATAGTTATTGCTCCTATTAAACAAACGTGGTTAACATTGTAAGTACATAGTCACTTCCTTGCATGATTAAAGTGAAACATTGCTGCAGTTCTTTAAAATCCGGGTAACATCACAGGGGCATGGACCCTTTCGTATGATTTTTGATCATTCTAATTTTATATTTATGCTGTAGATGGGGTTTTCACGTCTCGGGATTGTGAAGAAGTTGCATGTGCAGAGGAAGACAGTAGCCAAGGTACACTTCATCAATCCCTGACTATGATGCTGAGTTAGTATTAACGTGACCATCCAGTGGCAACTGTTTTTCATTGTGTAATGCTGCATGGGCTAATACGCTCGCTAGTTGACAGCTTTTGCTGTGCAAATTTGAATGAAGCCCTTGGTGTTAGGCAAAATAAATTCTATTTAAAGTTAAAAGAAATGTCATTTTTTTGTTATTGTTATTTTGTTTTGTTAAATCGTTTAATTTCAGCCAGAGATAATTTCTTAATTTTTACCATGTTTTATTCTGGGTGTGGCCCTTCAATATTTTCACGTTTTTTGGGTAGCATTGTGGGGATCAATACCTTAACTGTTTTCTGTCGCCATGAAAGATAGCTGTACATTGCTTTTGTTACACAAAATCTGTGTAACATTATAGGGACATGGTCATGCAGTCTGTTGCATCAGGAAAGAAAGATATTTATAGCTCCTGTTACACGAATTTAGATAGCATTTTAAGGACATAGTCACTTCCTAGCATGATTGAAGATAGTGAAACATTGCTGCAGTTCTTTAAAATCCGGGTGACATCACAGGGGCATGGTTCCTTAATTTGGTATGATTTTTGATCATTCTAATTATTTTATATTGTGCTGTAGATGGGGTTTTCACGTCTTGGGATTGTGAAGAAGTTGCATGTGCAGAGGAAGACAGTAGCTAAGGTACACTTCATCAAGCCCTGATTATGATGCTGAGATAGTAAACGTGACCATCCAGTGTGGCAATGTTTTTCATTGTGTAATTCTGCATGGGCTAATACGCAAGGTGACAGTTGTTTTAGCCCAGCTTTTGCTGTGGAAATATGAATTAAGACCTTTGTGTTAGGCAAAATAACTTCTTTTTAAAGATAAAAGAAATGTCATTTTTTTGTTATTGTTATTTTGTTTTGTTTAATTAATCGTTTCAGCCAGAGATAATTTCTTACTATTTACCATGTTTTATTCTGCAATTGGCTGTGGCTCTTCAATATTTTCACGTTTTTTGGGTAACATTGTGGGGACCAATAGAGACCTTCTCAACTGTTTTAATTCTGTCGCCGTGAAAGATTAGCTGTACATTGCTTTTGTTCACAAAATCTGTGTAACATTATGGGGACATGGTCTGAGTCTGTTGCATCATGAAAGAAAGATGTTTATAGCTGCTGTTACACGAATTTGGGTAGCATTGTGGGGACATGGTCACTTGCTTGCATGATGAAAGATAGTGAAACATTAAATTGCTGCTATTGTTCAAAATCTGGGAGACATGACAGGGGCAATTGGTTCCTTGACTATTATTTGTGTGGGCGGTCACGTCTCGCGATTGCGAAGAAGTTGCATGTGCAAAGGAAGACAGTTGCAAAGGTATACATGTACACTGTAGGTGAAGCCCGGATTATAATTATGCTCAGATACATGTAGTAGACATGTACGTGACTTGTGGGAGAGCATTTTTCATTGTGCAATGTTGCATGGGCTAATACTGAAACCTCTTCAACTGCATTTTATCACCATAAAAGACAGAAGAAGCACATGACTGCTTTTTCAAAAAATTGCGGGGAACATCCTAGGAAAATTGTCACTTGCTTATGCTATATGTCGTGAACGGTTTGTTGAATTACAGCCTTTGTGCTTGACTGAATGCAAGTCTGCAAGCATGCAAACCTTCTTTCAGTGTCAGATCTTAACAATTAAAAGAAGTTACAACCCCCCTCCCCCCAATCTTTGCATTTCTTTCAACACTTTTCACATCTTATGACTATAATTGTCAGCACTTACAGGGTGTACATGTATGTTGCCCCTGCTCTCACTTGTTAGAAATAATATTGTCCAGACCAAATAATGCCGCTCATGTTGATTTCTTTATGTTGCTAATGCATTGTAAACGTAAATTTGCACTTGTATGTACATTGTGTTCATTAAGTGTTGTGCCTACATGTATATTTATGGACCAGTGCTTGTCTTACTGGAAATTGGGCTTTTAACCCATTCATCCCTGATTAGCGTCCCCCATTGACAACTAAAATCGTCTGGCTTAACCCTTTCACTCCTGTGGGGTTCCCCATTGACGAGTAAAATCGTCTGGCGTTAGACAGAGTAAAATCTATAAGTCTCATTGGCCCTTACAGGAGTGAAAGGGTTATTAATGGGGACATAGTTTTTGAGTGAAGCTAGCTGTTGTTAAGACAGAGTAAAATCTGTATTTGTCTTGACAACTCAAACAATGAAACTTTGAGAGCCTGTAAATTTACCAACACAAATTAGCAGCATCTAACTTGATCAAACAAAAATTAATGAGGTGTTTCTGTGTTTGATATGTGATTAGGCAATATTCTCCATAACT
The DNA here is from genome assembly GCF_036669935.1 of Montipora foliosa. Classification (NCBI taxonomy): domain Eukaryota; kingdom Metazoa; phylum Cnidaria; class Anthozoa; order Scleractinia; family Acroporidae; genus Montipora; species Montipora foliosa. Next base: position 4,356,360 of record NC_090881.1, read on the forward strand.
GATCCCAACCAACAGGTTTATTTGGTGGTCAGAAATTAGAGAAAGTCTTACAGGGCTGCGAGTATATCAGTTCCTGTGTTGAACCATACCTCATGGCTCAAGTCTGGAGACACGAAAAAAGCTTCACAGAAGGCACACAAACTAGCTGAGATCTGCTACGAGAACCTGGGACAATAATTATTATGGTATGCCTTTCGGCTGGATGGACAGCCAGGTGAGTCTGAAGTACAATGTAAGTGTAGCTCTGTAGTTAGGGCATCAATAATTATCAATAATTATTATGGTATGCCATTCGGATGGACAGCCAGGTGAGTCTGAAGTACAATGTAAACTTGTATAGCTCTGTAGTTAGGGCATCAATAATTATCAATAATTATTATGGTATGCCATTCGAATGGACAGCCATGTGAGTCTGAAGTACAATGTAAGTGTAGCTCTGTAGTTTAAGCAATAATTATCAATAATTATTATGGTACGCCATTCGGATGGACAGCCATGTGAGTCTGAAGTACAATGTAAGTGTAGCTCTGTAGTTAGGGCATCAATAATTATCAATTATAATTATTATGGTATGCCATTCGGATGGACAGCCATGTGAGTCTGAAGTACAATGTAATTGTAGCTCTGTAGTTAGGGCATCAATAATTATCAATAATAATTATTATGGTATGCCATTCGGATGGACAGCCATGTGAGTCTGAAGTACAATGTAATTGTAGCTCTGTAGTTAGGGCATCAATAATTATCAATAATAATTATTATGGTATGCCATTCGGATGGACAGCCATGTGAGTCTGAAGTACAATGTAAATGTAGCTCTGTAGTTAGGGCATCAATAATTATCAATAATAATTATTATGGTATGCCATTCGGATGGACAGCCATGTGAGTCTGAAGTACAATGTAATTGTAGCTCTGTAGTTAGGGCATTAATAATTATCAATAATTATTATGGTATGCCATTCGGATGGACTGAGCCAGGTGAGTTTGAAGTACAGTGTAATTGTAGCTCTGTAGTTAGGGCATCAAAGTACATGACTTGTATACCGTGCCAGAAGTTGTGGGTTGTGAACTCTAGCCAAATCAACACTTGGTGTCTCTGAATACAGTCGTACATTAACTGATGAGAAATTACTATGTTTTGTTATCACATTCAACTAAAAGTAGCCAGATTTTCTTGTCCTGAATACATGTAACTGATGATAATTTACTACATTTTGTTATGATCGACAACTAAAAATAGCCAGATCTTCAGCAACAACAACAACAACAACAACAACAACAACAACAACAGTTCTTTATTGGATCTAAAAAACTCTAACTTTTTGATTTAATTTGTTTTACCTACTAGTTGTCGTGAATCATTTTATCTTCAATTTTACTATCCTGAGTACAATGCATAAGTTTTCAAATGAGCTCAAGGTTAAAAAACACAAGGAAGGAATTAGGGATTAAGCTTTGTTTTTTTTTTTTCTCTGAGATAGGAAAATGATGAGAACTCTTATTTTGTTGAAGTACATATGTGTCCCTAAGAAACAGCCATGAAAACCACACTGAAGACTGCATGTACAGTAAATGAGTTGATCTGCTCCATTTCAGTTCGACATAATATGTTAATTGTAAAAAGGTTTCCTTTACCAGGGCATACATGTAGTACTATATCATGCACCTCCAAAACAGTCTATTAAAAACAGCCTGCACTCTTGCCAACAGCATTTATCTTTTGTAAGGGCTGCAGTCTCTAATCTCCAAAAGACAAGTATTATTTCTATGTATACAGTCATGTACATGTAGCATTACTATCAAACTCCCTGGTTGGACATGCCAACACCTTTTCACTATGATTTATAACCTCTGCAAAACAATGACAAATAAATAATTAACAGTTTTAGTAAACTTGTGCCTATTTTTTTTTTTTGAATATCCAACAATTAAGGTTGTATGATTTACTCTTTTTTCTGAATATATATACATGTATATAGCTGGGATGTAGTACATACAACAGACCAAATTCTGAGAAGGCGATAGCACAGTCAACATCAAGAGGTTATATAGTGCAAATTTTTCACAAAAACACAAATTCCTGACAACAAATAGATAATACAGGTTCTTTTAGTCCACTTTAATGTAAATTGTACACTTCTTTCTGTATCTGCTGTTTGACTGGTAACGATGTACAGTGTAGCTTAAACAAAACTACATGTAACATTAGGAGTTTGTGATATCAAGCCAAATTTCTTTGTATAAAATAATTAGGATAGTACGCGCAATCTCATTTGTCAATAGCTGTGTTTAGATGAGAGTATGGAAACACGGCTGTGACATCACACAAGTTTTGATTGGTTATGTAGTCAGACACGCGTTTTGATTGGCTGCATGGTAGGAAATACATGTACCCCCTATGAGCGTGTACCAAGAAAATTGGTTTCAATCTAGAAGTAAAAAAAAACCAGCATTTTCCTTCATTTGTCAAATTATCTTTGAGAAATATTTTATAAATTAAGCAATTATAGAGGACTTTTTTCCATGTTTCCAAAGCCTCACCTAAACATTCAGGGGAGTTTGACACGCAGTCGAGGGTTTGCATTACTGACCCGGGTGGGAGTTGAACCCACAACCTCCGGATTAGATCACCGTTGCTCCATCGACTGAGCTACAAGGCCAGACAGGAACAGGCCGTGGGAGTTTGAGGACAAATCGGCTCGGCTCTCTGTCCTTGGGTGTTGCATAAGAAGTTCCTGGTGCTGTGGATTAGCGAAGGTTCTTCATCCATCACATGTACACAGTAGCGTTGGCCTCACATGAGTTTTTTTCCGTATACACATACACGCTGCTTAGGACAACACTCACTGTCTTGCACTTAGTATTTGGCTTGGGCTGAGCTGATTTGTCCTCAAACTCCCACGGCCTGCTCCCGTCTGGCCTTGTAGCTCAGTCGATAGAGCAACGTGGTGATTTAATCCGGAGGTCGTGGGTTCGATTCCTACCCAGGTCAGAGATTTTTCTCTGTTCTTGGGTGTTGCATAAGGAGTTCCTGATGCTGTGGATCAGCGAAGGTTCTTCATCCATCGTATGCACACAGTAGCGTTGGCCTCATGCACTTGTGTTTTTTTTATTATACATAATTATATGCATTAAGAATTGTCTTGCATTCAAGCTGATAATAATTATACTACTGTTAACAGATAGACATTAGGTTGCTTGCTGCTATAAAGACATCCACAGTGTATTTCATGTGACATACATGTAAATGTACTGTAGCTAACTCCATACAGCTGTAACTCTGCATTTCCTTCAGGTTAGAGGTTTTGACAAAAGAAGTTAAGAAAGCAATGCTTTTACTAGTGGAGAAGAGGGAGGCAGAAGGAGTTAACCTAAGAAATCCCTACCTTTTTGCAACCTAGGCCAAGTGGAAGCTCTGTTAGGCACCTGCGTCCTTGGGACTCACATGCCTGCGTAGAGTGACCCATGCACAAGGCCTTAATCTAAAAAACCCTGAGGCCATCACAAGCACTCACTTAAGAAAACATATTGCTACTGTTTGTAAAGTGCTGCACCTTGAAGAAAAGGAATTAGATTGGTTGGCATGGCACATGGGTTACAACATAAGAATCCACCGTGAATATTATCGTCTTCATGAGTCAACAACTGAACTTGCAAAAGTCAGCAAAATTCTTGCTATAGTGGATGAAGGCAGCATTTCAAAGTGGATTGGGAAGCCATTGGATCAGATTGATGTTGATGTGAATGATGGTAAGTGTAATTAACATGTGTGTCGTTTAGTGGGCGTTGGGTGCCTGAGCCATCCTGGAGCTTCCACTTTTGGCAGCCAGCACCACGACGGAGACTGCACCTATTGCTGGCAAAACCTGGCAAACCAGCCATGAGCCCCCACACCCTCGAGAAGACAGGCACCCGTCACACTGATAAACAGTGGAAAGTAGAGAGGGGGAGGGAGGGAGGGAGGGAAAAACCGCTTACGTTTCCACACAAACTGCTCCTTCTTCCCGCCACACCAATGAATAAAACTGTACCATGTAAAGCACAAGGAATGCATCGCATGCACAAATATAACAAAACCACTGACAGCAGTTGACTGCAGTCGCGGTCCTTGTTGTCAACTCAGTTAAACTGCATTTAAAGGAAACCTCCACTGAAACAAGAATACAACTTCAAAATATTTAACATAATGTTTAAAATCAAAAGTGTTCAAACATTTTGCAATGGAATCGTTTGTATCCGAAATAAATGAATTCAAAAACGCTTGTTTTGGTTTTCAAATTTCCTGAGCGCTGCCATCTTGAATAGTTGTGACGTGTTATGGTTTCTCTTTTGTATTTGCACAAAGAGCTTTTGTTTTAAAACAATGGGGCAACCATGACACGTCACAATTATTCAAGATGACGGCGCCCGGGAAATTTGAAAACCAAAACAACCGTTTTTAAAATTTATTTATTTCGGATACAAACGCTCCCTGATTGGAAAACTTTCGAACAATTTTGATTGTGAGCAATTTATGTTTAAAACTATTTTAAAGATATATTCCTGTTTTAGTGGAGGTTCCCTTTAACCTCATTAAAATACTCAGGATCCTTGAATCACTAATGACATGTGATGTTCAGATCTACATGTTGCAGCACTCAGCAAAGTCCCTTTTTGGCTTATTGCTGTTTCTGCTGTAGGTGGCCTTATACATGTACACCATAAGCCCTTCTAGACACATCGCTGCCAATGCAGGGCAGCCACTAATCTGTATAGCTGTTATGCTGCTCTTGTGATGGAATCTGCAAACGCTCTCTTACTTTACAAGGATAAGGATGATAAACTATATGCTCTATCACACAGAACTCCTCAACCCAATACAATAATTGTGATCCTCAACACATGGGGGGTTCAAACTCAACTCTACTAAACATGGTTTAATTCACTATGTTTCTCAATAAATCTTGTCATTGCTGCTGCAAGTTATAAGTAAAACAACTTTAAAGGGACAAATTTATCTGTAGTCTTTTTGCTTCCTATAATTATATTTGTCTCTGCAAGGGCAAGGAGATGATCGAGATTCAAATTATTGACAATGTTGCCTGCTTTTATTTATGGTTAAATTGGTGGCCTTCAGGTTTTCTAACATCTGGTATCTTCTTGCAGTTGACTCTGGTACTGATGATGATGATGATGATGATGATGATGATGATGAAAGAGGAGGAGGATGAGGAGGAGGAGAATGAGGATCGTGATGATAGTGATGAAGACGGGGAGCTGTCAGAATCAGTAATGACTTCATTAGGTGGGCAATGCTAATTTTGTTTGCACCCTTCAAGTTGATATGTCTTTACATCAAAACTTTTCTAAATGGGAAAAATGATCTACTTTAGAACAGTGTCTGCGTGGCTAAAGACAAAATGTGTGTAGCCCATTAATGGTTTTTAAAAGTAGCTGCACCAACATCATCTTTTTCAAAAATAATTTCTGAAGAGGAGATGAAAGTACAGTGTATGTGATTACCAGACTTCCAGCTTTGGTTCTAAGTTCTCCCATTTCTGAAATTCTGTACATGTACTTCAAAAATGTGTTGCCGAGTCCCCACGTCCCAGCATCCCCACGTCCCCACTTCACCTGTCCCCGCGTGCCCGTCCCACTTTTCGACACAGCCTGATTCTCCTGAGAGTAAGCTTTGTAGTCACGCAAATGGCTTCGGAGTTGCTGGTATTTTTCCAGCTGATTTTGTTTCATGCACACTTTTACACGCAAAGCCACGTTTTATGCATTGAAATGTCACTGGCAAGGCAGACAATGTTTCCATGATCAAATTTAACGCCACTGTTATTTCACACAACAACCCACAAGGTGTCAAAGCAGTTTACGCGGAATTCTCGCTCCTTACTTTTAAAGGACTGGGTTGCCGTAGCCTATAGCGGTTGTGACAACTGCTTCATAGGTCAAGTGGAGGAAAAGACACAAGATAACCTCCGTGTTAACTTTCTGAGCAAAAAAAATGAATTTTTCTACTGGCCACAAGTTCCAGATCGAGACACTATTTGTCCAAAATTTATAGTCTACCCAAAAGTAAAAGTGCAATGCTTAGGGAGAAAGTACAAGGTCGCTGAGGAGGGAAAGATTAATCAGGCATTTTTAGGATTTTCAAAGAAATATTTTTAAGCGACTTACACTGTGTCTAAATGACCGACAGCCGGTCAAGGTTTAAATTCAGTAAATGATGGACAGTCCGGTATTTTTTTTGTGAAAATCAGAGAAACTGATAGACTTATCCAATCCAAAGTATGCTATCTCGATTAAGAAGTACTAAGCGCTTCCACGAAACGTTGGTGTACAATTCACTAAATGACCGGCAGTCGGTATTTTGTTGCAATTCAGAAAAAAACCATAGAATTTTCCCATTCAAGATCAAGTTCTCTAACATGTTGTTTATACTACCCAACTTGCTTTGCTTTGATATTTGAGAGAAATGCCTGTAGCCATTACAAGGTCGATCGCATGGCGAGGCATTGCCATGGATATTAATTAATTGTTTCTTTGAATTTGAAAAAAACATCAAAAACCTTGACCGGCAATCGGTAAGAAGCGAAGAAGTGGGCTAGGCGTTAAAAAGAGACTAATAACGCTCTGTAGAAGCTCTAAGTGTTTCTTAATCGAGATAGCATACTTTAAATTGGATTAATCTATCGGTTTCTCTGATTTTTACAAAAACATCGCACTGCCTGTCCGCGCCCGTGCGAGTGGAAAAAAATGACCTTGTCTCCTTCAGTCGCTTTCAGATTTTCCCACGGCCATTTTTTCCACTCGCACCCTTTTTTGCTTCATACTCGATGGACTGAGTAAAACATCGCTCCATATGAACTCTACTGTTACACATGTCAAATGAAGGACATAATTAATTTGGAAATAACACGTTAATTTCAGAGTTACAATGGCTTATTATTGTATAGCTTTCACTGTTCACTTTTTTTACATTAGAAATGTCTTCATAATTCCTCATGAAAGATTGCAAATAAAGTTTCCACTTTTTTTCAGAGCAGTTTTTACAATCTATTCCTCTCTCATTTCCTCATGAATACTGAGGTAGTACATGTTCCACCTCATGTTCCACTGCCACATGTGCAGGCGAAAAATGTCACCAAATCCCTGTTTCGTGACAAAGCCGCATGTGCACCATCCCCACCGGCTTGTACACTCATTGTTAATGGCTAACAATTCAGCAGGATTGTCTTTTGAAATGGTCAAGAATAGAAACGTCTTTGCAGCAGCCGAATCCACAATTTTGATCAAACATCCAAAGGGAGTGAATTTGCTTTAAAAGACAGGGAACGCGTCAAAGGTCAGTGGGTATTTTATACTTGGTTACGACGTTATCGAGTTTAGACCCCAAAGACACTGGTACAGAATGCACCCTTTGCAGCTTTAAAAAGGCACTTAGGGCACCAGAAATGTTCACAGAATCTGACGCCTACATTCAGGCTATGTTTAATTCTTAGTTGGTATTAAAGAAGATAGAAATCTAAATGGCGAAATGGTAGCGTGCGAAATGTACGGCGAAACAATGTCGTCCAGTGTAGACGTACACTGTACCAAATTTGTGTAAGTGATTTGTGATACTTTTCAAAAAATAAAAAATAAAAATTGAGAACAAAACTCGTCAGTCAGTCTAGTCAAATGTTTTAAGGCAATTACAGCGCCAGTTTCGTTTGGAACAATTTTGGCGGGATTAAGAATACAATTTGCGCGGTAAATAATTATGGTAGGTTACGTTGACAAGTGTTGTGCTGAAAATCAGAGTTGCTCGCTTCTGAGAATTAATTCATCGGGGGATAGTCAAGCTAGTGGATTGAAACGAGATTGTTAATAGTAAGAAACTGGTTTACGAATAAATGCAACATTTTCCGAAAAGAGCTTTTCTCAAGTACACGGCGGCCGAACGTCGTTGCGTGCGGTCGATCGTAGGTATATGATAGGCATGATTAGATAAGTGCAGCAAAATCTGTTTTTCAGTTTTAATCATGTTGATGCGCGCTTCTTAGCATCATGGGGACAAAATTTCTT
>NC_090881.1:4371917-4374417 GCF_036669935.1 Montipora foliosa
GCACTGTTCAAGGTTTTTGTTCTGTTTTTGTTTGGTACGATGGATTGTCAACAGCATCAAACATTATAACCTGACTCAGCTTGTGTATTTTGGAAATGTATGGAGGCTGGATATAGAGAACTTGTCCAATATTTTAAGGAGCAAGGGTGGCACGGTCGGTTAGTGCGCAGCCTTGGTGCATAAGGTCCCGAGTTTCAGTGTAGCCTACATGTAAGTAGCCTTAAATACCGTTAAAACAGAGCACTGATGGAAAGAGGGGGGTAAAATGAGCGCACCGTCGGCTTCCTGGGAGAATACTCCCTAGAGAGTAAAGGAACTTCCGACGTTAAATAAGGTGTACCTTTACCTTTACCTTATGCACGAACTGAGTCATATCGGATAAGGGACTTTTCTTTTGAACGGGAAAGGGATTTTAGGAAGAAGAGGTGAATTTTCGATTCAGTGTCTCAACCTTTTTGCCACTGCTTGCAGCTACCGAATTTGCCCTCTTTTGTTTTGATTAGTAGTTGAGTCATGTTATGTCCCATTTTGCTATCCTGAGTATTTTCAAATGTTCTCAGGGTTAACATACACTAACAAGGATGGAATTAATCATTAAGTTCTGGTTTTGAATTGCATTCTCACCTAATTTAGTTCAATTTTCTATCCAAAGAAAGGAAAATGATGGACACTTATTTTGCTTGAGTATGTGTCGATCGAGATCCCTTTAAATAATCGAGTTTGTTGCTGCTTTTGTTGAAAACCTACTAGAAGGGCGTGGTCCCTGACTTCAGTATTGTTAAAATGCATAAAATTTTCTTGTTTTTTTGTTTTGCTCTCTTTTTTTAGACCATCGTTCAATACTGAGGGGGAACTGGACAGCAGTGAGATTTCATCAATTTACAAACAGGTTAACAGTCTTTTTGTTGTTTCTGTTATTTGAATGAACACTTTTATTCCTCTATTCACTTCTTTCAGAATATTCATGAACAGGCTGTAACCAAAAAACTTCTATTGAGCAACTGCTATCTTGCCCACACGAGTTGCCCCTTTTCTTGCACTTAAAGTGCCTCTGTGACCAAAATATCAATTCTTATTTTTCTTTGGATTTCAAAACTATGTTAACTAAGCACTAAGCGACCAAACGTTTAAGCCTTGATTTCAAAAAGGCACCTGATTATTTTAACTGGAAATTTGCTATTTAATGGTCTGCCATTACTAAATTTAAGCTCTTGAGAGAGCTGTATCGAGGAGAAAAATGAAGTCAAAGGCTCTCTAGTTTAATAATGCAATGTGTGTGTATGCCAGAGAATTAAAATGCAACACAGGAGTTTTGGACTTTCAGACTTTTAAACTTGTGTTTTGCATGGATATGATAAGCTGCATTCGCACGCTGAAATTTTAAGCTACAGAGTGAGCCTTTGACGTCACTTTTTCCTGGATCCAACCCTAGGCCTCTGAGGTCCAATTGGTCAGTTTTGAACACGGGTAATGGTGGAAATTGAAATCCAAAACTTATGCTCAGAGTAAATGGCCATAGTAATTGATCAGATTCTCTCATAGACAGAGGATGAAGCGGCTTTGAATGTATTTTAGGGTTCCTTTGATCCTTAAATTTAGGATTTTTTGTTTTGCAGGACAGGGAAAAGCTTAGCGATGATGAAATGATTAAACTGCTGACAAATTACAGTGTCACGTAAGTTTGGAGCCATTGTGACCAGAAATTAATGACAGAAACAATACAAAATGTAATTATCAAAATGAGAGTGGAAAGATTTGATTAAACTGGAATTAATTATTGCTTTCTTTATTTTCGTTTGGGTGTTTCTCATTTTGTCTCTGCTCGTTTCTTTTCATTTTGTCATGTTTGTTTTGGAATTTTAAGAGCAGTATTTACAGTGATGTTACTAACTAATAGATTCCAATGTTGGCGTGAGTCAGTTCAGTAATAGAACATTCATGAATAACACACTCAACTATCGCCTTGTGTGCCATTCTTTTTGTTCTTTCTACATTTTGTTGTTATCTGTGATTTATTATGGAAAAGATACATGTGGCAACTGCGACATCATCATTGGAATCTATTTGTTTTTGATGATGACATCAACTGTGTCTGTCCCCCAGAAGAGCATAGAGTGAGAACAAATCAAAATGCATGCATTGTAGATCTTATTATAAATTATAAATTGTAATGAAAGACTGGAGACAGGGGACATCAATTGGGAGAGTTAAATCTTGTGGCCATTTTCAGCATGGCTGTTCATGTCCCAGACTATCAACTAAAAAAACAAAGGGACATCATTTCAGGGTTCGTGCTACTCCTTGAAGTGCTAATGAAAAGCCCTGAAATTTAATTTTGGACTTCAAGGGCACTTGAAAACCCCTTGAAAAAAAGGATTTTGTGGGAAAGTACTTTAAAACTGCTTGAATTTTTGCTTAGGTGAAAGTTGTAGAGATTGCATCATGCGAAGAGAAAATGAAGATCATGCTAAGTTAAAGACAAGACATCTCAAAAATTGAT
>NC_090881.1:4386917-4389417 GCF_036669935.1 Montipora foliosa
CTTTGGTAGCTGAATACCGTGAACACCCGGCCGCCGCCATGTTTGTTTTTTTGTCCCTAGTACCAGGAACTTCCGAACGAAGGCAGTTTACATGGTGCTAAGATCTTCCTAGCGCTAGGATCATCCCTCCTCTCAGATAGGATGATCCTAGCGGTAGGATGATCCTAGCACTGGGGCCAAATACAACCCTTCACATGTAAACTGAAAGCTGAAAACATACCGCGCTCGGATGATCCTAGTGCTAGGATGATCCCAGCGCTAGGATCATCCTCTTTCCATGTAAACGGGCCCTAATTTGCGTTCAGAAAACTATTTTAATGAAAATTCTCGTCTTATGTGTAATAAACAGTTCACGACATAGAAAGTGCTTTGTACGGGGTTTTATTCACGAGTTGTTTGTGTCAAAAACCCTCACTCGCTCCTTCCTCGCTCGTTCGGGTTTTTGACACAAACAACTCGTGAATAAAACCCCGTACGTCGTGCTTTCTATGACGTAAACTATATATATCGCGCTGAAAATAATGCTTTATGCCTTCGTTAGGCTGTTTATGTTAACGTTCTTTTACATTGTAAATAGTCAGTGTTTTTCAATAAGAATACCCTAGAACCCAAAGGGTAGTACCACTGCTTTGGTCGGAGGTACACTTTCCCTGGTTTTTTCCACCCGCTGGTTTTTAGCGGTTTACATTTCCCACCCTGATGTATTGCTCTTCTCTTTATAATAGGGTTGATGTATATATAGTTTACGTCATAGAAAGTGCGGCGACACAAACAACGAGTGAATAAAAGCCCGTACAAAGCACTTTCTATGTCGTGAACTGTTTATTACACATAAGGCGAGAATTTTCATTAAAATAGTTTTCTGAACGCAAATTAGAAACAAAAACTCACCAACAATAGAACCAAATGGAAATTTAATTTAATTCAATAACAAAGTACGAGATGCACGAGATGCACGAGCGATTGGCATGGAAACGCCTTTACGCTATCGTTGATTGTTTATACTTGCACATGTGAAATAGCTGTACGCCATTCTGATTGGCTGTATAAGCCTTTTCCTCATGTGAAAATAAAGCGTATAGATTTGTACAAATGAACTGGACTTGTGCACGCGGCGAATGTTGACTGTAAATGACAAAGCCAATAGCACATTTGCATGATGACGCCATTTGACTGCAAGTACCAGAATCCTTTAGTTTTTGCTTGTCTCATGCTAATTGGAGCTATTGTTATGTTTACCCCACTGGGAATACAAAATTTAAATAAGAAAAGAAAAACAAACTGAATTGTGGTAGTTGTAGTCAAATGACGCTATCGTGAAAGTTGCCTATTAACATCAAACTACAAACCTAAATCCCACAAACCACTGCGCACCTAACACGGCTCAGCAGGCCTCTGATATGTACAAAATAGCAAGTTACTCTAATTTACAATTATCACAAATTACAATTATGGCCTTTGTAAAACAGGCACTAAAAGATTATTAGATAATGTACACATTTCATTACGGCAAAGGAGTGCACGACAAAGAAACAAGATGCATCTCGAATGACGTGTGTAATCTTTTACTTCTGGTTGCATTAAGCTGTGGGGCGGGACTGTTTCCTGAGGTTGTTTGCTTTTTCATTTATTGCAAAAAATAACATTTTATCCATTTTCTCTAGACCACTGGCCCTGAATTAAAATGGGTTGACAGAGAAAAGCCCTTATTCAAAGTCTGCACCAAGCTTGTTTCCACGGTCAACACAGAGGTTAGTTTTGAATTTGCATATCGTACATCTGTTTTTAATTGTATTTATGCTCTTTCTTGTCTTACTTTGTACATTATGCAGTTTAAAACACCCTAAGGGTTTCTTAAATTTACCAAACTTAAGAATGTCTGATCGAAAAACTTGGTAACGGTAATCATGCAAGATTTGCTTGAGACTGACTGAGTTTCATACTCTTAAAATTCAGTTTCTTACGGTATACGCTGTGACGCTAATTTAGTTACAGAGTATCTAGAGCAGACACTATTTCCCAAATACTGAAGCCAATATCCCAACTGTTTCAAACTGGCTGTTCCTTTCCTCTGTCTTGCGAGTGTCCAAATTTGTAGATACATACACTCGACCAAGATCTCGCCATCTCATTGACGGCTACAAAGAACATGACGCTTCCACGATTACCAAGCCTTTCTTAATTTGTTTGTAGGATCCTGAAGTCGACAACTTTTTCCGACATTGCCAAAAATACGATGGTTCTCAATCCACGGATATAGAAATGGTGAAATTGTTGAAGGTACAGTATGTTAGCAGAGGAGACACGTGTGTGGCGCTTGTCTGACTGCCGGAGCAGACACGATTTGAAGCCGGCCTACATCAAGTAAACGGAAAATAGGTTAAAGTAAAGACAAAAAAAAAAGCTTGCAAACGTGTTATTTTTTTTTAAATTAAGACCGATTGGATGCACGTTTGTTGCTTACCTCAAACGGCTTGCACTCTCCTCACTGCACTCTGCT
>NC_090881.1:4396917-4399417 GCF_036669935.1 Montipora foliosa
TTTGTTTAAAAAAAGTTCAACATCTATTTAAGTGTCAACAGAATGATCGATCGGTAAGGCTGCATATTTACCTGGGAAACTATTTTCCGGGTCCGTTATTTTAATCACACGATAACGACACGGTACCGGAAACGATCGTTACCGTGAAATCCTAGGGCTTGCGAATATGTTCTATTCATGCAGTGCTCTACTGGCTTCTGTCCGTTGGGGAAGTTCAAGAAATGTCTTTTCGGAAGGACAGCATCACGATTTTGTTCTCACTTGACTCGATTATGCCTGTCCCTTGATAAAGAGTTTTACGAAATTCCTTTTTTTTTTTTTGTCTGGTTTGATAGGGTCTTTGTTCGTATCGCTGCGCAGCTGCATAAAGCCAACCGACTGGAAGCCCTGAAATCTTACGTGAAGGTTTGTTAATTTGAATGTTTTTTGAAGTTGAAAAGTGAAGTCACATTTCTGTATTGTTTGACCTTTTCGTGCGAGGTGGGTGATTGAATAGAAGTCATTAAATGCGTTTTTGGACTCCTAATTCATGACTCGAAGCAGCGCATCTTGATGTCGGTGTCTATCTTTGTTGTGATCATATATGTACTGTCACCATTTCCATTGTCATTATCATCAACCCCTCATTTTCTTCCTCATTGTTGAATACCTAAGCTCTATCGTTAGAACTGTTTAAGCTCCATGTAGATCAAATACGTGATAGAATGTGAAGCCTATTTTAAAGTGGTGATCGCCGAGCCCCTTGTTATTTTTATATTTTCAGTTCGTGTTCGTGACTGAGCTCACCGTAGATAACACGAAAACGATTCATGAACAGCTGTCCAAATACCTGATGTCAAACTTAAAGCCTGGGGCAGATCCAGCGGTTGTCAACGACCTCATGAAGGTAGTGTGGCGCTTGATTAGCTTTGAAACTCTCTTTACAAACCTCAGAGAAAGGTGGTGAGAGAAGAGGCAGTATCAAAAGATACATACAATCTTGGGAGCGAAATAAGTCAAGTAAAGGAGTGAAGGGGAATTGCAACGAACGCTACTGGATTAAGGAAGCTCGAAAGGGGTTTTCAGCTGAGCGCGTGCGCGTAAGCCACAGATGTAATTCGTAAACTGCTCGCGTCAGCTCATGATTCAAATGGGTCACCACGGACTTAACCACTCGAATGAGCGGGTGACGCGTGCGTAGATACTGATCTTGTAAAGCCCTCATTTTTCTTGATTTTGCAACTTTATTCGTTTATATCTCTGCTTTCGGATAGTGAAGTTTTCATTTTTTGCATGTTAGGTTAGATTAATTTAAAACGTTTGTCTTTCGAATTTAAAATACCGAAAAACTAGCCTACAGATTTTCTTGAATTTCAAGTAAATTATTTTAGAGAGTATTTCTAACATTATCTGGTAACGCTGAATGGGAAGATTTCACCGTCCCGTTTCTTCAAAAAAGACAATGTATGTTGATTTTAAGGCTCAAAGAAATGTATAATGTCGTTGCCTTGGCAAGGTTATTTTGGAGCAAAATATAATGTGAGAAATCTGCGATGGGTACCTAATAGCCTGGCCAAATTACGTCTTGATATGACTACCCTAACTGTATCGAAGGACAGAATATGTTTATTTGTTTGAAAAAAAAAAAGGAGAAACTATTTGGAGCCTCCTTAAGCTTCATTTTTTTTTTTCTGTTAGTGATTTGGTTGGAGTTATTTTATGGAGTAGTTCTTTTTTTGCCGACAACTTCAAAGAAATTCAGAAGTTTGGTGACTGAGATAGTTAACTTGCAATTCATGGTTTTACTTTGTAGCTTTCTTGGTTTTTCTTCGAGATTATCGTGAAGAGCATGGCACAGACGCTTGTTCAGTCGGACAAACTAAAGGTGAGTTTATACACCTCTCCGATTTACTCAAAAGGATCATGCGCGTTAAGACAATATTTTGGGTTTATAGCGGAGCTCAGGCTCGGGAAACTCGACGGACAGAGTACCATTGGTAAGATTTTTGGGGAAATCTATCCGTGCAAGAATTTTTGGTTATAACGTCACGTTCGTTTGCGCTTCCGCTCGTCCGCCAGCACAGAATAGGGAGTTTAAGCAAAGACGACAGGTACGGCTACGGCAACGCCACAACGCAAGAATATTATCGGTTGAAAAAGGAAAAATGCTCGTGCTGCACATGCAACACGAATTTCCGTGCATTTCTTTGCCGTACTCCACAAAACAACAACGTGAAATCACCAAATTTTAGGTTTTGACGACAACGTGGGCATATAACAATAAAAAGTAATTTGTAGTTTTGACTTTAAAACCGTTCGTACCCATCCAGTTACAGGATAGTTCGTCTATATTGTACAAGGTGAACAAGACGGATTAATCGCGAAATACTTGCGATAGCGCTAAGTTATATTTTGGACTAACATTTTCGTTGCCATAGCCGTCGTCTTTGCTAAAACTCCCAAATGTCGGGATGGGGAGGCAGGAGAGCCTCTGAGGACTGGAGTGTGTAGGCAATTTTCC
>NC_090881.1:4411917-4439417 GCF_036669935.1 Montipora foliosa
CAGCTGGGACATAAAATGATAACTTTTGAACTTATCTTTTCCATCAGGTGTAATCCTCGACTGGTGGCGGCAGATTCTTTCTTCTTCTCTTAAGCGTCCCCATTGGCATCCTACAGTGTTGTACCTTGTGCAGCAGGATAAGAACTACGCCAAGTTTGCTGCCATAATTGATGTTTTTGATTTGTTAGAGTAAGTTACACTTTTTGATTGCTTAAAATTATCCTTTGCTTCAGTGCGTCTTGGTGTGTATTGTCATGGAAGAAATATGAGGAGGGAGTTTGGGCTTTCAGACTTTTAAACTCGCGTTTTGCATATATAATAAGTTGCATTCACTCGCTGAAATTTTAAGCTAGTGAGCCTTTGACGTCACTTTTCCCTGGATCCAACCCTCTGAGGTCCAATCGGTCAGTTTTGAACGTGAGTAATGGTGAACCGTGAAATCCAGAACTTACACTCAAAGCAAACGGCCTTTGGATAAAAATCAAATTTTGCCAATCAGATGTTAAGCAAACACCTTTTCAAAATCTGAAGAAAAACAGGAAGTGATGTTTTAATTACAGGGGCACTTTAAACCATCAGAGATTTTTGTGTGCACGGTGAGATGTGCTTCTGGGTTCTTGAACTACAGTCTTGGACAAAACTCATCGGGAAAATGTGACACGCCACTATAAAATTCTTATTCCACAGTTTGTTTGATAAAAGATTAGAATCTCCCTACAATGCCCCTCCTCTTAATTCAATAGATATTGTTTGGGAGCGAATGTCAAATGATGTTGAAGCCGGAATTTGTCCCAAGAGCTTTGTCCAAAATTGTTGATGCGACTGGCTCACTGCACTATTACCAAGACGGCGTGAGCTATAGTTTCATACTGATGGTGGTTGTCGTTTGTTTGCTTTAGACTAGCTTTGAAGCACTTCAGATATCAAGGCAAAGAGAAAATCACTGCTCAGAGGTGAGATAACAGAAGATGTTAAACACCCACCCTCCATCGAGGCCTTCTGGCCGTTTCTTTCTTTTTCTAAACGCGCCAAGTCGTAGTAGCGTATTTTCCAACCGTTGCGAAGCACTAGTGTTTCAGGCTTCTGGGATTGCTTAGAAGAGCTGGAAATCCGAAATTCACAGACCTTCTGCTCCGAAACCAGTCAAGGTTTTTAATCTGGGTACGAAAGAGTGGCTGTATCCGGAGAAATGAATGCATTAACCTATTGTGCTCCGAACTGCACAAGGCCACTTTTACATCATTTTCATGGGGGTCTATTTTATTTTTTAAAGCTCATAATTATAAGGCGTTCTTTAGTAAAACAATAAAGTAAATCATAAAAAAAGTATACCATAGTGAAACATGACAAAAAATTGCATTGAAACTAAAATTTCTTGTATTCGTGTACTGACTTCTCAAAACCTATTGTTGTATACCACTACAAACAGCAAATGAATCAAGTAACTTCACGCTTAATCGCACACTGTCCTTCTCGCTTTACCTTTCCGTGACTGAAACGGTGAACTCGATGGCTTCTGGGTTATCACTCCATTGCCAGAAGAGCTTCCCAAGACATAAACAGAAACACCTTTTCCAACGATTTACACTTTACAGACTTAAGACTGATCCCATTGCCTAATTTCAGCTAACCATAGATCCATATCCCTTGAGTCAATTTACCCTTGCTTATCCTTTGTGGCGAGTTAACTTCAGCAGCTAGTTCACTTTGTCCTTACCTTAGTGACCAAGTTGAGCCAAAGTGTTAAAATGGCGAGAAAAGAAAAAAAAAATGAATCGAGCTGAGTTTTTGTTTGTCATATATAGTTCGCCATGTTGCAAGTAATAAAGAATAAAGTGGCTCACCAAGGGTAGCTCCGGTGGGCGATTGATCCACATTGTTCCCTATAAAACGGGGCCTTTACACCTTTTTCAAAAAGGCCGTCTTTTAGATATTCTTTAGTTTTATTCAAATTAGACCTTGATGTTTCGTTCAAGGCAAAATATTCTTTTGAATTTTAAGCTTAAGAACGAGGCATTATGGGCTAATTTGAATAAAAACAAAATATTTAAACAAAGGCCATTTTGGAAAAAGGTGTATGTGATGCAGTTTTTTTGCTTCAGTAAATGACCCAGATTGAACAATCCTCAATTAATTAATTAATTAATTAATTAATTAAAGGTCGCCAAAACCACCCAGTCCTTAGGCCCGTTTTAAACGTCGCATTTCACATGTGCCGAATCTAATGCTCAAAAAACAATAGATTTTTCTCATTTGCATTAGATTCGGCACATGTGAAATGCGACGTTTAAAACGGGCCTTAGTCTGTGCTAAATGTTCAGAAACGCAATGCTACGTTAATCTAAACACGTCTAATGAACTTCAAACGTCTAATACCTTTGCGTACATCCACTTTGTGGTAATCTCCTATTAACCTCATGCATTTTGTGCTTTAACAGGGAATTTGATTTCCTCAAAGCGTTATGGCGTCCATTGCACAATGCAAAGTATGAATACGGGTCGTACTCTTTTCTCATTAATTTGCAAGTTGTGTTTCCTGGTGTAACTTTATAAATGATAACGACCTTAATCTGTTGAAAGAGGCCAGGTATTTTGAAGATAAATTTTCATTGACCTTACAATCTTTAAAGTTTAACAAGTAAAATACTCGCCGTATTTTGCCTCTTTTAAGATTGGACTTCTTAAATATGTGGCAACTAATTTTCAAGAACACCCAAGTTAAAACAACGTGTTAATTCCATTACCTCAGTGTAATTATATATTCTGACAGTTTAAACGTTTGTTAAATCTCTGATACATTGTAATTCAGTCATAACACTAAATGCAAACGTCTTTCGTAAATGTCTTTTCACCATTGCCTTGGTTCACCGGTTTGCCTTTTTGCGTCAACCTTATAACCCGAGACATAAGTTGTGTTGAAGTTGGGGAGAAGAGCTATGTGACGCTTAGTGAAATACGTTTGCGCCTAAGTTGGTGCATTTCTGGACAACCTGACACTAAAATCCAATCATCATCACTCATCATCTTTTCATGGTGACTTCCTTTCTGATTCTTTTTCCACTTACACACTGTGTTGCAGCACAAACAGCGAAACAACCAAACAGTTCCTTGAACAGAAATACCAAGGGAGTGTGTCCAACCAGGGAAAGACCCGTCACTCGAGAGCGGCAAGCAGTGGAGGTAAAAATTAGCTGCTATGAGGTATTTTATGAGGTATTTTATATCACGGGCCGCTTCGTAGGTGATCCGCAAACGTCAGGTTTGAATGCCACCGTATTTTCTCGGTTTCTTGTCCTCAGACAGAGCTCATGACTCTAGGCAATCTTTTGTTTGTTTGGTTTCTGTTTTTTTTTTTTTTTTTGAGAACTGGGTAGCCTAGTTTACAGAATAATTTGGGCTCGTTTGAATTTCTCTTAAGAACGGGAAGCCAGTTCACAACAAGAAAAATCCTAGAGTAATCCAGGTGACCACCGCTAGGCACAAACGCTTGAAAACTTCGTTTGGAAGTGAATTGCTACTGGTGGTTGGCAACCGTTAGGTTTCTTTCTTTATATCGGTCTTTTCCATAACATTTGTAGCCACAAGGCCAGGGTTGCTGGAAACATGTTAGCGCTAACCAGCGTTAAATCCCATGGAAACCTATAGGTTTTGATACCTCTTAAGCAACAGTTAGCGCTAACCAGGCTTCGAGCAACGCGCACCAGAAGTGTAACTCACAAAACTGTTGGTGAGAAAGGGAATCACGAGGAACGGGGACACAGGTACCATCTTGCATCGGATTGTAGATCGCTAGTTATCGTTTTATTATTGTACAATGAGTTATGCAACCAATCAAATTAAACGTGACGAGTGCAACTCGCCACAGTTGCGCAAAACGTTGTGCTCTCCAACAAGGCTTTCGAGTCCACCTAATATAGAAAGATTATAACGCAACATTACATAACATGTCAATGGGGAACTCGATCCGCAAGATTCAAACACCTTGGAAGATTTTTAGGCTCTGACGATTTCCTGATGAATAAAGTTTGTAGTTATGCTGAATCGACTTGTTTTAAATCATAGCATTGCCTTCTTTGTCTTCTTTAGGCTTGAATATGGACATTCAAACTAGAGTCCTGTTGGAGGGTAATCTGGCGAACGAAGTTGGTCTGATTGTTTTAGATACGACTGAACTCTTTTGCGGTCATTTTAAGGTAAGTGGAAAAACGAATGTCAGTCGTATTTG
Source organism: Montipora foliosa (assembly GCF_036669935.1). Lineage (NCBI taxonomy): Eukaryota > Metazoa > Cnidaria > Anthozoa > Scleractinia > Acroporidae > Montipora > Montipora foliosa. Next base: position 4,416,143 of record NC_090881.1, read on the forward strand.
GGGGCTTAAAACGGTAAGCCCCTTTCTCATTATTAATTTTTGCCTTGACTCTACCACTTTTATATTGCTAAGTATGTTTTTCTGTATTAGAGATGATTAGTTGAAAAAAGTGATAGGCACAGAAATGGTTACTTCCGGTGTCTATCTGTGGCTTAAAGACGTCTCCTGCTTAAGTTCCTTACTGCCAAGGCAACGTGACCAACTGATTCGAGTGTTCAGGACGTGGAACCCGGAAGTGCCAGGTTTCACACCCTGCTTTGTTTATTTGGGTAGTATTATATGCATCATTTGTGTCTCGTAAACACCAATCCCAAATTTTACAGTTCATAACCTGCTACTGAGTAAGCCCATCGTTGGGGTCTCCTGCAAGATTCATTAAGCATTTAATTGGCTTTATTAACATTTGTTAATATTTATTAAGCTCTCCACTGGGATGTCGCTTCGCTCGCCAAAAAGTAAACCTTGGGCGAGACCCTTATGGGAACCTTTCTGCATAAATAGGTTATAGAGTGGAAGTTGCTATGGAAAAAAAGCGATGGAAAAATCGCATGAACTTTTTCATGCATTTTGTAACTTATGGCCATGTTTGTGTACTGAACATTAGTATTATGCAAAACGCAAGCGACATTTTGCATTTGTTTTGTACACCACATGGCCTGCTAATCACGTGAGTGCTAGCCAAGAATACACAAATTGACGGCCTTGTTGTCTGCTTTAGTTCCAGCTGGAGCAAGATGAGGGTGACAATATTTTGATGAAGAAGGTATGTTTAGTTACTAACTCGTTCCCCTGAATCGTCTCCTGAAATCTTTCATAAAATCATGTAAGGCCCATAGTGCTGGGTTGTTTGTGATTATGGGAAACCTGGAAAGTTGTGGAAACTTGACAATTTCATTCTCTTCGCCTGGAAAATCTTTCAAAGTTGAGTATGGTTACGTTGGAAATTCGGGTGGCTTGTTAAAAATTATTATTATTATTATTATTATTATTATTATTATTATTATTATTATTATTATTATTACTTATCAGGTGTTTAGTGTACTGTTGAGCTTCCTTCAGATTCCCCAATCAGAATTCATGATGAGACATGTATTTGCAAGCTTGAGATCTTACATCAACAAGGTCAGTATACACTGTTATAAGTAGCGTGGCCAAGTGCCGATCAAGGTTGCCTGGTACTTTCAGTCCTGTCTAGTTTCATTTCTCTCTGTACATAACCATTTGTTGAAATCGTGGCTCATTTTAAGTCTTATGTGATGGTTATAGAACTCCAACTTTTGATCATTTGTATTTCAATTAGAACGATATGAACCCAGTGTTAGTTGCTAGGGTATCCTTGAAAAAATATCCCCTCTCAGTTGCATAATAAGCGGCTGGAAAACAAAAGAACGGCCACACTTTTAATGATCACATTTATTGGTTGAAGATCAGATCTTTCATTATTTTCCAGGTGTGATTAATATTACATGGAACCAGTCAAAAAGTGCCTTCAAACCTCTTTAAATAATGTTTACAATCAAATTTAGTTACCCTTTTTTTTTCGAAGAATGCATTTGTAACCAAGTAAATAAATATCATAATTGCTTACCGTATTTCTGTTTTCAAAAATGCGCGGAGACGCCATCTGGAATAATTGTGACGATTTCTCGTTAGCTCGGTTTGTCGCAGCGCAGTACGTGTGATTTTCAGCCTTCTCGAATTAGCTTGCCAATTTGCGGGCAATTTGGTGCAATCTTAACAGGAAGCGGTGGAGTGGAACGTCGCCATTGAATCACTTTCAAGTCACTTTCACCCATGTATTCATTTTAGCCGTAAAGGTTACCTTTAAAGCTGCACTCAAATTTCTTCCGACCAAAGTACCGTCAAACTATGTCTGATCGTCAAGGTGGTTGCAATGTGTTAGCATCAGCATTGTGGGAGGGGGAAAAGCATGATTATTGTGTCTGCATTTCTGTTATTATCTTTTACTCGTTCTGGGTGTGTAACAGAACAGGTCTGCCAAGAAAATATACTTAAGGAGAAGTAACGGAGGGGACAGAAGACCCACTGCAATTTTCATAATTCTTCGGGATGGCACGGCCAAACTTCGGTTTGGCTTCCATCAATCAAACTTCCGACGCCAAGCCGAGAGTTGACGCCGAAATCAATTGATGCGTGATGTAATCTACCAATCAGCATCTTTCCCACGGTTCATTCGTACATTCGAACTCGACGCCGATGAAAAGTGACGGAATCTGTACCAATCTTCTCACTGAAGAACCTCTAAAAAGATATCATAATGGTATTGGAGCTGTGAACTAAACAAAAAATCCAGTTCACTTTCCGAAGGCAGAGTCGATCTTCGAGGCTATGTTCGGAAATTTGATTGATGGAAGCCAAAGTGCATTCACAGTTCGGCGCGTAGTGCTTGTAGGTCAGATTCCTCGGAATTGCAGTGATAGTTGCGGTTGCTTGACTATTAACGGATTTGCCTTCTCTTTGTGATATTTCTGTATTTGACATTCTCCATCACTCTTTCATTACCTTACCCACAGTTTCCAGCCGCTTTATACAGGGGAAGTGCGAGTTACTGTGGGGATCTTTGTCGCGAGGTACGTAGAATTTTCCTTTATTTTGAAAAAAGAAGACTATTTCCTGTTCAGGGAGGCACGGAATTTTGTCACTCTGGCGAGGAGCTTTCTGGATTTTCTTGCTTTGTAGCCCATCTTCCTGTAAACAGAAGTTCAGCCAGAAGTTTCTTTGACGATAAGCGATAAGCCCACTCCAAGCCGTTGAACATGTATGGCTCAACTGCACGGTTTTTGCCGACTTCGTCAGTTTGGGTTTCTTTTCTTTTCGGTTATAACCCCCTTCTTCTCCCCACCCCCCACCCCCCCCTCTCCTTTCGCTCCCCTCCCTTCATTCTCTGCCAAGCAAAAACTTCTTGAACTTGAAGAAGCCCACAACTTCATTTGTATTTTTATCTTTTTTCAGTATAAGAAGTTAATTGAAGCAGGCTAGAGATAACACTCTTTTCAGAGTTTTGTTCGATAAACTCCTTGCTCCTTGAAAATAGTCCAGTCTTAACTCGTCAGAATTAGCTTTTTTCTGACACCAAGTGGATTGGCTGAGATGTTCCACCAGGGAAAAGTCACATTAAAGTCACCTATGTCCAGAAATGCACGCAATTAGAGCCGCGACCAATTCTCATATAGTATCTAAGGTGTTATTTACATGAGACCGAACGAACTCAGACCGGTATGGAATTTTTGCAGCGGTTTACATGAAAGCGGGACGAAATGCTTGGTGCCTGGTTTCGGGACAAAATGATATCGTTTGTCCAATAAATATATATATGGCGGACCCGAAAGCATACCTGGCTTGAAATTCCTCGACCCCGTCTGAGATTTGTTGTAATTTATTTACATGAGAACGGTACGAACTCAGACCGCAACCAAGACGAGGTCAGGTCGGTCTCATGTAAACGCATAAAAAGAAAAGTATGAAGGCCGATACGAATTCATGCCGGTCTCATGTATATATCCCCTAACTCGTGAAGTCCTGTTAACGTGAGTCCAAGCCATTTTGCTACTTGTTTCAAACAATGAGGGAAGTATTTCGGTTAGCGTTACATTAAGGTTGGGTTAAATGCAGCTGTTAATCTCTCCTTCGTGAGCAGAGTATAGGGACACTATTTTATGTTAATTGTCTGTATTCGTAGACTTAGTTAGTTAGGCCTCTTCGTCCCCGGTGGGACATAAGGCCAGTATCAATCGCCTCCACTTTTGTCGGTTGTGTGCAAGGTGTTGCGCTTCGCCCCGGGTGATATCTAGTTGTTTAAACTGAGAGATGATGTTTCTCCGCCAAGTGGTCTTCGGTCTACCGGGTTTGCGCCTTCCAGGTGGTGTCCATAATCTTGGGCGCGAATAGATTGTCTATTGCACTTCTGACTTCTGTGTGAGGACTTTTATCAGAAGTGGTCATACTGCCAGGTGATTGATTCGAATCCATAAACGGGCCAATAGTGTTAACTTTAATACTGGTTTCCGTCACAGGTAGTTTTTACAGGAGGGGTTCTTCGTAGACTTGAGTGATGTTAAGCAGGGGGACACTTCATGAAGCTTATTCGCTTGTTAAATTTAGAGTGCATCTAATTTTTTGAAATGTCTTATTAACGTTTTATCGGAAACAACATTTTATCTATAGAAATAAGGATTTGCCAATGCTTTTAATCAAATGGACCACCAAGCGCTTCCGCTATTGTCTGAAGTCGAGCACGCGCTGGTGGAATAATTGTTAAATGTACTCTGCACAGTAATTCTATTTTTATGTATTGTATTTGAAATCTTTTACTGTGAGCACTACCGGAGTTTTAGCTTTCCATTCCTTGTTTATTTTCTTCTTTCTCAATGCAACACTCCTGAAAATTGGCACATTTCATTTGCTCCTGATATAAGTGACTTATGGACTGAATGGCTTAAGTTCGGAAATGATCTTTAAAAGCGTATATTAATGGCATCTTTCATGTAAACAGCGATACATTCGCTGTCGTTCTGGTTTGTCGTAGTCTAGACTTAATCGACCTCGTATTTATTGCTTCTGTCTTTCTCTCCGTTTAATAGATCCTGAGTTGCTGCAACTCGAAATTAAAAAGTCTGCGGAACCAGGTGTGTTCAGATTTTAAGAGCTGTACACTTGTCACTTTCCATCACCTTATTTTTTCTGTGAGCAACCAATGCAAGCCTTTCTAAGCAAGCTATAATTTCACAAATAATGCCCCTCAAAGGGTAGATGTCATTTAGGCAATAACATTGTAATATATTTGCTTCCTACATAACTGGTGCTTTGAGGGTTTAGCGACGTTTCATCGCTTTTTTTTTCTTTGATCTTTTCGGACCGTTGAAGTCGTACAACGTGGTTTAAGGCAAGGACACGTAATCTGAGTATTATTCACGGATTTATTGTTTTGTTTTCGTTTGGAATTTAAGTTTTTGTGATATTTTAGCAGTCATTGTAGATAAAACGCCTGAAATCATTAAGTGTTGTTAATTTTTGTAACTGTCGTAAATGTCATGCATGCATGGCAGAGCTAAGCGCAATCAAATATGTTTTTTCAAAACACATACATCCCCTCAGAAATACTCACTACTGGGATCTTTGTTCGTCATAGGCCTGTTCGTTTCTTTATCTGCTGATGAGAAGTAATTTTGAATTCTCTGGAGCACAAGGTTGTGATCGAGTCCATTGGCAAGTAAGTGCGATTTTACAATATTCTGCGCTTATTTTAGAATGTCCAACGAACCTGTATTATATTCTTCTGGTCTGTGGAATGCACAGCGTAATTTTTAAGTTGCATTTATATTATGCAGTGTTTGCCATTCAGACATTTTTTCCGGTTCTGATCACGGCTAAAAGGCCTTATCAATCCTTTGTGTACATTGCTGCTTTTTGCTGCTTTAATACTTTCAGTGTCGTAAAGGTTCGGGAATGTTGTAAATAAAAGCGTTCTCTGTCGTTCGGTTTCCTTTGTTTAGATATTTCTTAGCCGCCTTTTTCGACTGGCTGGGTTAATATGAATTTCTAAAGAGGCTTTTCAAGTCTTTTCTGGTTTTCTTGAAGGCAAATTAAAGAAGGCGTTTCAATACACCTTCGTAGCCGTTTATTTTAAATACTCTTGAAAGATCTTTAAGAATTTACGCTGTGGATGTTGAGCGAAGCAATAATTTAACTAAAATTCGCGCGTTGAATCGTCGACTTCGTGTCGTATGCAGCAAATCGTTTTCATAGATTAAACATTTGGCTTCATTCGATGGACCATCAGAGACTATGAGCAGTCGTTTATCGGAAATCCAGTAAAACAAGGCAAGACAACATAAAGAAATATTAAAAGGAGTGGATAAATAAGCTACATTTTTTTTTTGAAAAAAAGGACAACAAATGGCTAGTAAAAGCAAGTTCCTACAGTCAATCTTCACTTTCACGTAGATTAAATTCCAAGTTTTTGCCAGGGTCGGTCGAAGACAAACCGAAGCAGAGCATATACAGAATAGTTCAGTATCGAGACGGTTATCCCTTGCATTGCACCACTGTACTCATGTCATCATATTAAAAGAAAAAAATTAGAAATTAAAAAGACAATCTTGCTTTACTGGGAGAGAAGTGATCCGTCAACAAACTTCTTCACCTTTCATATGTTCCCATATGTAATTCGTATTTTTTGCTGGGAGTATGTTGAATGCAAAAGTAAATTGTAAGGCTTGTTTTGCTTCCAGATTACCAGGGTTAAAAGGGCTGTATTATAGCTTTTCCTGTTTTTGTCTCAAAGTCTTGATTTATGTAACTCTTAATGCGAAATTGCAAATAAGCGCGAACACCTATGTGAGTTGTTTATATACCAATTGAACAAGAAACATTTTGTTAGCATTTTTAGAGAGCATTCATCTGTCCTCCCAGGGAAATAAAAAAAGTCAACTTGAAAATTTAGTCGACTTAGGTTAGGAACCAATTTTTCCCGCTTTGCATGAATTTTTGCTGATTCGCTTTTAAATTGGCTTCACCTGTTAAACCGAATCATTCCTCCTGTGTTGAATGAAATTACACACTCATTTGTCGCGACCAAAGATCTTTCTCCTTTGTCATCCATTTATTCGCGCGTGGGTGATCTTGATAAAAAGCTCTGTCTGTATTTGCCGAATCGCAGGCAGGTGATTTTTGTCATTGGTGTGATGTTTGAATAGTCTGCTTTGGAGTTCGGTCCCACATATAGGATCTACAATCTAGAAGACATTATGCTTTGCTTTTAGCTGACTTTTTTGTTTGTTATTTTATTATTTCTTTATTATTTCTTTATTATTTTGGGTGGAGTATCCCCTTTGCCCCTGCTCAGTGGATTTTAAGCAATACTTTCACAGCTTGCAACTCGAAGTGTTTTTCTTTTCAGCTTTTTAATTAAATACAGCTGAGAAATGCAAACTTGTGAACATTTTTTTCGCATGCTTTTGTTGTTTTTACCTTCCCTTTTTCAGACACTGCATTTTACGAAATGTTGAGCTTCTCTGCTGTATTAAATTTAACTGAAAAGAGACGTAAAATCGTCTGCAATCCTATTTATCTTTTTATGTAGTTATTTACAATTACATTTAAGTTTGTTTTCGGGGTCGGGGTGGGGAGAGGCGAAAGAGAGCATGATTCGGGGAGGAGGCGAGTCAGTGTCTTCTCTACACTGGCATAGTTATTCTTGTACAGTATTTTCGCATCTTTCACCGAAATTGTCTTTCGTTTGAGTTTTTAAATTCAATACTTTTATTACAACATATGAATGCCGAGACTAATAAGGCAAGCTGCCAAAGTGGCTTCATTTGTTTAATTGCTGAGATCGATGTACCTATAACAATCAATTCAATTAACTTGTTTTCTGTTTTCTGTGCTGACACAGTAGAGCTCCGCTACAATAAAAATAAAGAAAACACTGTTGTTGAATTTGGGCTTTCTGTCCACTGAGCTCTTGTAGTTCTTGGGCCGCATGGTAGAGTACACAAGATGCAAATATGTGTCCCTCGTTAAATAACGTCTTTTGATTTGTGATTTGATTTGATCATGCTTACTTTATATGAATGACACAATGTGCACTAACCCTGTAAAGATAGCTAAGGAATATCACATGTGTACTTGTCAGAAGTCACTAACGGTCAAACTGAGCAATGAAAATAATTGTCTTAATAAACCAACTGATAAACCATCAACTTATAGTTTCATTTCACCTTAACTCTGTGCATTTGCGCGTTACGACGAAATCATGATGTACCAGTTCTTCAATTATGCCACCCTGTGTACTTTGTGGTCACGCCTTGAGATCTGCTTTTTATGTCTGTATTTATCGATAGGTCATTGTGGCAGTCTCTAAGCTTATGGCTAGTGGTTTAAACCGAACAGCTGTCAATAACTGCCTCCAGGCGTTGAAGAATTATGCTGCTGAAGATAAAGGCATGAAGGTATTGTTTTTCTTTTTGTTTCTTTTTCTCTCTCTTTCTTTTGAGTAGTAAGACCAAGATCATGTAATACGTCCCTGCTAGCAAAGGTATGTTTTCTTTTTGCGTTCGCTGGGCTGCAGACGAGTACGGGAAAAGAGACCTCTGCCGTGGATCGACATTCATTTTGATCCAACCGCCGTCCATCCTGCGCATTCCTTTATAGTAATTCCGCTGTCGTTGAGTGAGCCCACACAACATGAAGTATCACGTGAGGGTATGGTCACTAAGTAACCGCCGCGCATGCTCAACACAGTGAGTTTCGACCAATGGCAGAGGTCTCTTTTCCCGTACTCGTCAGCCCAGCGAACGCAAAAGGAAAAGAGACCTCTACTAGCAGGGAATTTGAACACTTACTAAAGAACAGTTATCCTCTGTTTTAATGAACCATTTTTTAAATTCTCTCAGCTGCACTGGAGTTAGCATGAAATGTAGATTATTTTAAATTAGTCTTCATTCTATACCTATGTATGTCCATTGGGAAGTTCTCACAAAGCTGCGCGATTCCGCGGAACATTGCGATTTCACTTTGCTGATGTTTCCGGAATTTCTATCTTCACTTTCAGCATACAGCGTTTACCTCTGAAGTTAAAGATCTAACGAAGAAGATCCACACTGTTTTGCAAGCGACTGCACAGATGAAGGTGAGCTGCTGTCCGATTTGCTCATTTGCAAGGCCCTTGTTCGTATCACGTGATCATTTTACTTGGGGAGGCTGGCAGGCATGCAAATTTGGTGTGGAAGATGTTTTGTGGAGGCTGTGGGATGCGTGGAGTTGACTTATTAGTAGTACATTGCCCCTGAAGACTGGTCATTCAGTTCAGCCCTTTTGCCCCTTGATAACCGGAAAAGCAACAAAAAATGGATGAATCTGAACTCTTCGTATCGTAGGACCAAGGATAAACAGTTCTTTTTTTTCTGTCTCATTCGCATTACGGTATAGGGAAAGTTTTTCCTGTCGAGTTAACTACAAAAAGAAGGGGGACAACACGAGGGTGGACGGGTGGGGTGAGTTGTATTTTCAGCAACTAACATCGGCGGATATTATGTGTAATTTTGTGTCATTAGAAGGTTTCCTAAATATCCATTGAGGAGTGGATGTGATTATGCGATTTCCTTTCTCCCAGAGAACCGTGGCGTGTGAAATTATTATTCGCGTTCATCGTTGATTTTGCTCACCTTTTGGGGTTTTTTTGTGGCTTTGTATTTTATTCAAACAGGTTGCATAAGCTTTCGTCATTTTTACCTTGGTCCGGCGGTTTTTTTGTTTATTATATCAGTGGATGGAAGAGTCTGGTTTTTGTCCCCTTTCATGCCATAAGAACGAAAGCTGTCTAAAATTATAAATCGAATATAGGAGGGGAAAAAAAGGTTAAAGTCGATGTTGGTTGGTTGCCGCGGGGTAATTTGCAAATATCGCTCAAGGTTTTGAATTTTATACTATCTACAAAGATCTTCCCTCTAAACCATCTTCCGATAGTTTAGTTACATTACATTGGCAAGAGAGTAAAGATTGTGATGTCTGAATGGTCTATCAACCGAAAAATGTAGTTCCTTACTTAAGTACAACAACAGCGTGATCCTGCATGTGTCACATAGGTACCTGTTTCTCGAAATCTCCAAAAGCGATTCGTGAAACTACCGTCTGAGTATTCTGAAAAATCGATCTTTCAACATGCTTTTAAGACCAGAGACAACATAACAGTTGCAAAGTTCATGAATTGACTGAAATGTTTTCCTTTGAAGACAGAAAGTTAAACGTTATGCATGTGAAATACGCCGGAGAATTTTTCAGTGTTCTCCAGCTACCCTTTGAGTTTTGAGGATCTTCCCAAGCGTTCAAATGTTCAATTTTGAAACTTGGTAAACACATTATATGAATTTTAGTCTGATTGATTTGGTTTTGCTTTGATTTTTCTATTTATGTTAAAGGCTACACTTTCCGTTTTTATTCACCGACGATTAAATTCGAGAAATTGTTCGCTCAGATTGCTACGTTTTTGCGACTTTATCGCAGAAAAAAGACGCGCACTTTTACTCTGATATAGTGTTTTAATTTAAATACCATTATTTTTCTCAATTTTTTCCCAATTGCAAAAACTGCCTTAAGGTAATTTCAGAGCTTAAAAAGACGCCTCCTTGCAAAGCTCTAAGATTTCTGCAATTAATTTTCATTAACAAAAAGGTGTACAAAAACTAAGCGCATCGAGGGACCGGATAGCAAGTTAGTATCTATCCGTGCTTGTCTTTTTGTGCAACGTTCTAATGTACGTGCGGAAAATGAGAAGAAATTAACGGTAAGGGCGTGAAAAGATCATTACTAACCATACACCAGCCCAGCGGGTGAAATCAATCACTGTGTGCAGTAAAAAAAAAATCAAATTAAAGTTTTACCTTTGCGATTTCTGGTGTTATTTTTATCGTAGATTTTTTACTGATTGACCGCCGTTTATCGCGACAAATATCACTTGGTCAGGATATTTAATGCAATTGCTTTGAATCAACTATGTATCGGCGAATCACGGTATTTGTTCTCTCGATACGAATGGCAATATTGGAACAAGATATTGAAATTGCATGATAGAATGATGTATCCCTTTTCGACATTTTTTGTAATTCTCGCGCAAGCATAGTTTATTTAGCTCTTTTTGAACCATTTATAATGTTAAGAAAATGAAAAATAAAATCATTGCTGCAGGTCTTCCTCTTTGGTACTTCGGGTTGTCGATCTCACAAATGCTCGATATTTGTTATTGTATCGCGGGGTCGATTTAGAGACTGCATCGTATCGCGGCTTTGATATCGATATCTTCATTATCATCTCGTGGAAGCCCCAATAATGTGACAAGAGAGGAGAAAATTACGTGTGATGTTACCGTGCAGTCCTTCCTGTTATGTGTTATCAACAGAACGTATCTCTTGCGTGGCCTACGTGACAACGTGGTGTTTCAAATCTTAAACGAAATCTGATTCCCTTCGCATTTCTGAGACAAAACAACTAAGGCAAACAAGCTTGGATTTGGATTAGTATAAATTTGTGACGCCTCTGCCGTGGTAAAAGTCAAACATTATCAAACCAAAACTGAATTCGAGAATGGTTTTGCCAACACTTTCTTACGAGGACATTGTAAACGAGGTGTGGAATAAACACGGGCAGTTACGGGACAAGAAGAAGAAGTTGAGGCTTCATGCGATTGAGGAGCTTGCAGCTCATCAGCTAACTGTTCTTCCAGTTGTAACTTCTCCGTGTCTGCTGAGTCCAGCTAGTTCCCGCAAAGCTTTGTTTCTGGTAATTTGTCCTTTCTTGCAAATTTGGCAACTTAAAGGAATTTTTTTTTTGTCGAATTTAATTAAGAAGTAAGTGTATTTTAGCTTTGTTTATGGAAAAGGTGTTGTGAGTTATAGAATATGAAAATTTGTAAACAGTTAGTTTCTTATATAGTGTCGTCAATCCTGAATTCTACAGTGGCGAAGTCTGTCTTTAGAGAGAAGTTTCTTCTATTTAAATTAGTAAGTGGTTTCCATCTGAGGAAATCAGGTGGAAGGTTCGTCCTAATCTTTCGTGCTTTCTGTTTTTATTTTTTTTAAATCTTTCGAAATTTGGTCTTAATATTCCGCTTTTAACAGGTTGGTTCTTGGACAAATGTCCCTCATTTTTCATAATTATTTAAAGAGTTAAAACAGTTGTTAGGTTACCTTATTGTGTGTGTAACCCGAGGTAGCAGCCGTCTCTCACCGAGAAAGCCTCATTTGAATAGCCAAGTCATTCGTTATGAACCGTAAGTGTCTTATCTTAAAAATAAAAATAAAAAATTCAGATTCGTCTTTCGTAAAACTTCTTTTATGTTGTGTAAACCAATTAAAACACAGTTATTGACTGTGCCTTCTAGGAATACGATGATGTCCCTGAGATGTTAGTGGATCTTCAGTACAGTTTGGCCAAGTCTTACTCTAGTACTCCGGAATTGCGAGAGACGTGGTTAGAGCACATGGCTGCTGTTCACGAGGGTCATGAGAATTTCTCCGAGGTAATTCCGTTTTGTTTCTTCACGTGACTCTGAAACTTCTTAATGAACCTTTTCGATAGATTAAAATTCAGGGTAAAAGAGAGGTTAAGAGGACAAAGAAAAAGGAAAGTGGGTGATATGTAGATATTTTGTGTTTCTATTGTTTTTGTACTCACTGTCTCACTATCAATTTAAATATTTGATATTTTGAAAATGGCCTATTTACTACTCGGAGTTAGGAGGTTTGGGTAAAAGATTAGTGATTGTCTTTTTGGTTGGTCTTTCCCTCTTAAAACCATTTATGTCACTTTATATTCATAGGCTGCTCCTGTGTTGTTAGAGAACTTTGTCTATTGTCTTTGAGAACGTTTCTTAGAAAATTCAGTTTATTGTGGTTTTGTTGTTGCAGACTGCTCACTGCTACATCCACGCAGCGGCTTTGGTGGCCGAATACCTGAAGAGACAAGGTAAGACGCAGAAAATGCGACAATCAACTGACTCTTCCATAAGCGATTAGCCACCTAGTTATGAGTAGAAGACAAGAGAGGGAGTATTATTAGCATTGTGTTTAGTTCTTATTAATTCTTATTGAGGAATGAGCTAACTTTCCTACACGATGCTTTACTGGAAATCTGTTTTCCATGCATTTGACACTTGGTAGAAGCAAGTTTAACTTATATGGCTCTGAGGCAGGCTATTTCAGTCATGTATCACTTCTTCTAATAGGCCATTTTCGAAATATCAAATGTTCAGCTTCTTCTTGAGGCAGTGAGGACAAAAACGATAGGAACACGTTGGAATGAATGTGAAAAATATTTACATATCATCCACTTTCCTTTGTCATTGTCCTCTAGACCTCTCTTTCCGGCTGAATTTGAATAGATCGAAAAAGGCCTAATCATTATAATCCAACATGGCGACTTGAGGAAAGAAAGAAAGCGACACATTGAGGATACGAGCATATGGTTTTAATAAGCGCCAAGTATACTACGATTCATGTGACTGAGTGAAATTATATACTTTGCTCTTGAGTAGACTCTGTAAGTAAGTGTGATCTGGTTGATTCACTAAAATCGTCTAAAGGCTCCCGAAAACCTAGGAAACGTTGTGTACGGAAACATTGTTTCCCGAAATTTTTCCTCGGCGCGCAAACGAGGAAACATTTGCTGAAGAAGCAAAATTTTTCTGAATAAATTCACAAACAGTTTTGCTTCCCGGGAAGCAAATCTTGCTTCCACAACAAATGTTTCCTGGGGTCAAAAACTGGGAAACATTTGCTTCCGCAACAATGTTTCCTCGTTTAACGCATCGTTTCCATAGAAACGATACAACGTAAATAGCCCCCCTGAGAGGAGATGTGGTTGCTAGTAAAATACGACACAGAAAGATTGAAGAAAATAAAAGGGAATCGCGTAACGTTGGCATCGAGCATGTTGATCATTTCCGAGGGTTACTTCATCTTTTTTCGCACAGCAAGTTAAAGTTCGAATTGCTATGGATATTAGTTCTACTTTTTCGTGTGACTATTAAAGTACACTAATTTTTTTCAGAACTCCATCGTCACATGCCTATTAACGAATTCGTGTTTTTATATATCCATTATTTAGGTACTTATACCCCTGGTTGCGCTGCATTTGCTCAAGTGTCTCCTAATGTAGTAGCGGACGAGAGTGTTATGAAGACCGATGAAGGAATGTCAATGGAACAGCGATATACGGTGGTTAGTGTCTTGACTTGTGTGAATTTTCAATTTTGACAACGTGTTTTGTCTGAGATTCCTTTGACGAAAGGAACAAATTGTGAAGGTTGTTGTAGGCCAGTGAGTCATTGACATCACACTTGAATTTCCACTCCTTTAATTTCTCGCACGAATACGATCTGAGCAATGAATAAGACCTCATATCATACAGAATTGAAGAAGAACAATTTTGATCATGACGTTTTCATTTTGTTAATTGAAGATAAGTGCCCAGAGTTTAGAGTGCTTTCCTTGAGGTCCGGACATCCCGGGTTCAATACCCGTTCCGACCACTGGTTTAATTTGATGCGTCTGGTAGTCCTTGGCTCAATCTCTCGGCTGCCCTTGTAAATAGCAACTTGGTTTGCCTCTGGCCATTTGGTATTATTCTTAAAGTTGTCGCTGTTGTTCTGTTCTGTCATTGGCCCAGAAAGTGGGCTATGTAGAGCGGTCAATTAAAATGTTTGTTTACTTTTTACTTCAGTGATTCGAGTAAGATATGGTGGGTACTCTATTGATTTGGGATGCTGTTAACGTGGTCACATTTTGTTTCGTTTTAAGGAACCATGAAGAATTGCCTTTTTGTTGTGTTAGAATTCTCAGTTTTTCCTTGGCTGTCATTGTTGTTTATTCAGCGTCATCTGGTTGATTTGTTGGAGCAATGTGCCAAGTATCTCGAGCGAGCGGAGCGGTATGAAGTCATGGGTGAAGTGTTTAAACTAGCGATTCCTATCTATGAACAAGAGAGGGACTTTAGGGTAAGACGGGGTTCACTGTTGGTGTCCATCTTGTATATTTTGGCTATCGCTTAGGTTGTTGCAAGGTCAGTTACAAATACCAGACTTTCTGCGGATTCCGCTTACCGTAACATCCAAATTCCATCAAGGTACAAATTAATTTCATTGCACTGATTTTGTTCAGAGCTTTGGTATCCGTCATGAATTCTTAGAACAGCTCGCATGGCTTGTGTTTGTTTGCGCCGTGGGATATTTTGATTGATTTTACGGTGTCGATATCATTGACGCAAAATCAAATTAAGCAGATTAATGTAATTTAAGCAAAGACGACGGCTACGGCAACGACAATGCCTCAAAACAAGAATATTATTAGTTATAAAAGTAAATATAATCGTGCTGCACGTGCAGCACGAATTTCCGTGCACCTCCTTGCCGTACTCCAAAAACCAACGTGCATGAAATCACCAAATTTTAGGTTTTGATGACAACGTGAGCATGTAACAATGAACCATTCATTTTATGTTTTAAAACCGTTCATACCCATCCAGTTATAGAACAGTTCGCCCGTATTGTACAAGATGAAAAAGACGGAATATTCGCAAAATACTTGCGATAGTTTTATTTTGGAATGACGTTTTCGTTGCCGAAGCAGTCGACTTTGCTAAAATTCCTTATACCTTACTGAGCCACATTCAACGTCTTCTCTTGGAAAGATCAGAACAATTGAAGGGCTTTACGTATATATTTGGTATTCAACAATTTGACGCCAACTTTTCTTTCGTTACATTTGTTTGGTATGACTCTGGGTATTCTAAGAAGCGGTATGTTTAAACGAGTTCAGTGGTGTTTGTTAAATTGCGGCAAGCTATACAATGGCATAAATAGTCTGGAAACCATTGAAGTTTATAAATAAACAAGATAAAAATACATCCTGACATGAGTATTGTATTGTTTCACATCCAGCGCCTGTCCAATGCATATGAGAGCCTAGCCCAGGCCTACAAGAAAGTTGTTGATGTGATGGGCACTGGAAAAAGACTGCTTGGCAAGTACTTCAGGGTTGCTTTCTTTGGACAGGTAATTTCAATTTCATGTTTAGATAAAGTTTATGTGAGAACGCGAAAAAACTGCTTCTGTGAACTGATCGATTTTTTTGTCCTGTTTTGGAACAAACGTCTTAGTACGACGTGCCATTTGACAGCTAAAATCGATTGAGCCTCTCCTGCGTTAAAGGCCGGGACACACCAGGCGATAAGTCGCTGCGACACGTCCCCGGGACAAGTCGTCGCAACAATTCGCCTCGTGTGCCACGGTTAATTTTCTGAAAATCGTTGTCGCCCCACGAATTCAAACCAGTTTGAATTAGTACGACTGATCGCAGCGACAAAATTAGGGGTGCAGGGATGGCGCAGTGGTAAGAGCACTCGCCTCCCACCAATGTGGCGCGGGTTCAATTACCAGACTCGGCGTCATATGTGGGTTGAGTTTTTTGGTTCTCTACTCTGCTCCGAGAGGTTTTCTCCGGGTACTCCGGTTTCCCCTCTCCTCAAAAACCGACATTTGACTTGATTTACTTTCATTGTTCATGTCAGTTTATAGTGTCCCCAGTTAGCGCTCCAGTGCTAGAACGACTAGACACTTAAATAAAGTTCCTAAATAAATAATAAGTGAGCGCATGCAGCGTTGTCGCAGCGTGTGCACTTCCGGCATCAAGTCGCTGCAACAAAATATAAATGAACCAATAAGAGAGCGTCATATGGTCTGCTATATTGAATTAGAAAACTAGTTCACATTCCCCCTCATTCAAGATCTCTGCGTGTGCACCGAACAGGCGCCGTGTCGCAGCGACTTGGTTTGCAAGTAGTACTCACGGAGCGACTTGTCGCAAGGACCTGTCGCTGCGACTTGCCTACTAGTGTCTCGGTCTTAAAGCCTAATTTGCTGCACCGCGATTAACGCCAAATCTGAATACATAGCATGACTACCTTTAAGGTCCAGTGACACGTTACTCCAGATCAGGCTTGAACTTTCAACGATTGGCTCGACTAACTTTGTTTTGTTTTGTTTTGTTTTTTTCTTGTCTTATTCGTCACTAGCATCAGCTCAGTAACGTTATTTCGACCAATTCAGGAGCCTATAACCAGGGGCCAATTCTTGGATTTCACATGACGTCACGGCCGCCATGTTGGTGTCCCCAAACAATGCAACGGCGGCCATGTTGGTGTCCCGATCCAATCCTCCGGGAATTGAAAGCTATTATTGTGCTAACGTCTTCTTTTGTTTGCGTTGAAAAACATGGCTGTTGATCACGTGAGTGAAACCCAAGAATACTGGGGCCAATACTGGAGACCATGTAGATCAAGCTATTTTTAGACAAGTTATTTAAATAAGATGTGGCTTGCACGAGTAACCATTCTCAATATTATGGGTAATAAATTCTTATTATTTGGAAGGGTCTTGTTTCGCGAAAAAATAAATCTAAAAATAACTCGGTACCTAAAAACGACGTTGGCTTGCATGGCCTCTTGACCAATTTCTTTGTCTTTCAGATGTTTGGTGATGATGACGGGAAGGAATTTATCTACAAGGAGCCGAAGATTACGGGTCTTGCAAAGATTTCACATAGACTGGAACAAATTTACTGCAGAAAACACGGCAGAGATAACATCAAACTCATCATGGAGTCTGCAAAGGTGAATGAATGGTGTCTTTCTTTGGAAGCAGTGGACGGATGGCAGCCTAGAGGTCTGAAAACCTAACGTAAAAATGATTCTTTTTTCAGGTGCATGCAGAAACGTTGGATTCAAAGATTGGCTACATTCAGGTATATTTTGATAACTTGAGTACGCTATCCTACCGTTTCTTTTCACTTGCGTAATCAAGCTTAAGTCCAAAATTAAAGCATTTCTCACGCTTCTGTGTTGTTTCGTCGTTTATGACGCATTTCCTCCTACTTAAAGACGTTGGCCACATTTCAGTTTCGCTATGTTAGCGTTCTTCCTACGAAGCGATCGAAGCCTTGACTTTGTTCTTAGTTTCGTCGGCTTTGTTGGTGTATTTTATGGACTTTTAACGTTATAAGAGCGTTTGAAGTTAAGGGCTTTTGTATTAGTCGTGAAACATGAAGGTAAATCAAGAGTCGTAGCTTCTATGTTTGTTCAACTGACTAAGGGTAGCTAACAGGACAGTCACTTGACTTTTGGAGAGCATATAGTTTATTTGTGGCCCGAGTAGCATGATTTGCGCCCGAGCGGAGCGACCAAGTGGCTACGAGCCATTTGGCCTCTTGTGAGTTCGATTTATATCCCGGAAGGGGTGAATGGATTAGTTACCTTACATTTTTGTGCGAGTGCAACCATGACGAAAAGAAAGAATATTAATGAACATTGATTACTCTTTGTTGATAGTTTTTCTTGTGTAATAATTCGCCCCGTGTGAGTTCATAGGACCCCGATATGACCTCGCCGTCCCCGTGTTGCACTTGTTGAAATTTGCAGATAACCTACGTGCAACCGTATTTCGACGATGAGGAGTTGGAACTCAGACCCACTTTGTTTGAGCGTAACAACAACATCAGGCGATTTATCTATGAAACGCCATTTACCTGCGGTGGCAAAGCACATGGCAGCCTAACAGAACAATGCAAGAGGAAAACTATCCTGACAAGTAAGTTGATTTAACCTTTTGAGCATGCGCAGAAAGCACTTACTTGCTGAGAATGAGTTGACACATTGTGTCTATACAGCAGTTTTTAGATATAGAATAACAGGACTATTTGTACCACGCTATACATTTGCAAAAATACCCCCCTCCCCATTCTGTGTTGCCCGTTTGGGAGTCAAAGATCACAGTTATTACGACTCAGCAATAGGGACCTTAAGATCAGATGACGAGAACAACTACGAGTACGAGTGTTCCATACTGAGCATGCGCATAAGGTTTGGAGGCCGACATGTTTCGAAGTGCGCATGCTCAGAACGGAAAACTCGTACTCGTAGTCCTCTCCCTCCTCCGATCTAAAGATCTCTATTGTCTGGGGGGAGGAGGGGGTGAATTGGGTTGCTTCGAAAGGATAAAAGAGTTTAAAATGACGGAATAGGCGGTCAAAAAGGGTGTGGAATAAACTAGTAATGCTGCAACTGTACGATATATCTAGAATAGAATAGGTGGCTGTGTTTATCGCCCATCTTTCATGCAGTCTTGGGGAGTGAATTGCGAAGAGTACAGCTTACTACATCGGGACGAAAGCGTACATAGGCCACTATGATTAAAAATACCATAATACGCATTGTTTGCCTTCCAAAAGTTTGCATATACATTGTCTTTATTTTCTCTACCTTTGCATATGCTTATGCTTATGCAAACGTTTGGAGGGCAAACAAAAGAGTATTATGGTATTTTTGAACCAACCCAATAGCCACCTCTGACAGCCGCTGTACGGTCCATGTTTGATATCGGAGCACATTAGCTGTGAGTCGATTATAATGAGGGAGGTTAATCGGGGTTTCCAGAAAAGTACTCAGTTAATTACTAGTCACTGATACATGAAGCGAAGTGTTAATTAATGTTGATTTTTGTTTTGCACGTTCTCTTCTAGCATCCAACACGTTTCCTTACATAAAGACGCGAATTCTTGTGGTCCAAGAGGAGCAATACGAACTGACACCAGTTGAGGTTAGTTCGTGTTACCTTAGTTCTAAGGAACGAGTTCAATTCATTGTCCTAACCAAAGCGAAACTAAAGTAAATTCAGCCAGTCAAGAGTATACAGAATTTGAAGCAATGATATTTACACTTAACTACTAGTATATCGTCCTTTCTTTGGCTTATCGAAGAAGACGCACACTTTTTAGGACAGTCAAATGAACGCAAACCAGATGAATGCAACTAGCGATAGTATAGTGACCTCAAAAACATGACTAAAACACTAGCATATAATTTGTTTAAAAGTGGTTTGCTTGAGTTTACCGTTCTTTGCACATCTACGACTTGAAAAGACCAAATCTATGAAAAATGTCACCATGCAATGCCGAAGTTCTAATATGCATTCTAAGGGCGCGTTCGATTGACCCTATTCCGGAATAGGAATACATGGAATAGAAGTTAGAAATCCTTCGTTTTTGCGGGGATTCATATCAATATTGTCAAACATTTGCTAAAATGCTATTTTAAACACAGCTTTATTATTCTTGTTGCTGCCAAACGCCATACATAGTGTTTTAAATCATCACTCCACGTATTCTTATTCCGGAATACGGTCAATCGAACGCGCCCTAAGTTTCAACACCATTACTTGAATGCCCATGAATCAAATTGAGGCTAAAGTAAAGTTGACCTTACAAAATATAACTTAGCGCTATCGCAAGTGATATCGCACATCAAGAACAATGGCAGAAGGAAATTCAACTAGAATTTAGAGAAAAAGCTGCTGTTCTGAAATAACCTGCGGTTATTAGTACTTTCTTGCGGGTCTTTTGGTTGTACAACGCTAAGAACTGAGGGCCATCATCACGAACATTGATGGTGTGAGGCCGCCATTTTTGAATCGCAATAAGGGGAAGACTGGGACGAGTTTAACGTACAAGATGGCGATAAGGGACCCTAAGGTGTTTTTTCGCAAAAAGATACTCAGCTATAAGACGCACCTTGCGTTTAGATCACATTAGGGGCCAACAAGCAATTTCTTTGAGAAAAAATGCTGCGCCTTACAGCCGAAAAACTACGGTTAATTGCCATCTGCAGTACAGGCGAACTATCCTGTAAGTAACTAGATAGGTTCGAACCGTTTAAAAGTAAAAGTAGAAAAGGAACGGTTCATTGCTGTATGCTCATGTTGTTGTCAAAACCTAAAATTTGGTGATTTCACGTTGTTTTGTGGACTACGGCAAAAATGCAGTGAAACGCTTGCGGCACGTGCAGCACGATTATTTTTCCTTTTGAACCAATCACATTCTTGCTTTTCGTCGTCTTTGCTTAAATTCTGTAACCACTGTAACAGGACGGGTTAGGAGGTCAAATTCTGCGTTATAATTGGCGCATTTCGATACACTTTGTCGATTTCAGAGCCCCTCTCGCCGCAAATATGATTGACTGCAACTGAAAAACCAAGCAGTTTATCGAAACTCATGTGAACTTCCGAATCCTTCTTCCTTATCGGTTTTTCTTTACGTTGATGTATATTAATTGTAATTTTAATGTGCCATTCGTGTGATTTATTTTTCTTCAGGTCGCATTCGATGAGATGCAAAATAAAGTTAAGGAGCTAAATAATGTTATCACACAGAATCCTCCAGACATGAAGAAACTTCAGCTTGTTTTACAAGGCAGTGTCAGTGTGCAGGTACACGAGTGTTGCCTCATGTATTCAAAGGGGCGGGTGATTTTGTGCTGGAGGGCAGGCGATTGTTCATCGATTTCGAGAAGATCTCATTATTAAAATGGTTTTAATATTACATTTTAAAATCAATTTTCAAACGAAAAGAGCTGAGACCGTATTGCACCGCTAAAAGCATTGGACATGTACCCTACAGTACAACACACATGCCGCACACTTTTGGAGAGCACTAGCCTCAGTCCCCTCTCATATTCATGAGATGGTTCTTTGATGCAGCGACGTATGTGTCCCTTTGAGTATGTTCTGTTTTGTTTTGTAATTCCTCAGGTGAATGCTGGTCCGCTGGCGTATGCACAGGGGTTCCTCGACAAATCTGTGCTGGCATCGCATCCACATAAACACATAGAAAAACTCCAGCAGGTTTACCGGTCTGTAACATTTCTTTTTCTGCCTAAACTGTGCGAAACAGCAGCATAACAGTTTTCAGAGTTAAAGGATCGCGATTGGGTTCATTATAACATTTTTGTTTGCTTTTGTGGAATTGATGATGAAAATAATTTTAATTAAATGGCTTATATGTAAGATACTCGCAAGAAGTAATCTAGACTCAAACCTTAGTGAAGCCGATGATATTTTACACTGGGAATTCTCTGTGCAAGGATTGTATCGAGGCATATGTTAACATTTTAACTTACCCGAACCTTTGAATCAGTCCCGTCCAACTGTTGTCATGTCAACGTCCTATGCGTATAAGGAAATGTCATTCATATCTACTATAATAATTGTTTAACTTGATCGTTATTTCAGGGAATTCATCGCTTGCTGTGGAAAGGCTTTGGAAATAAACGATCAGTTGATAAAAGAAGATCAAAGAATGTACCAGGAAGATATGAAAGAGAAATACGTTCAGCTGAAAACACGGCTTGCCAAGTACATTGGAGATGAAGTAAGACCCTGACAGAAACCTTTTTGGATTACCAATGCAAACAATTTGAACTTTTCCCTTCATTCACGTCTTGATGAAAGAATGTCGTTTATTTATTTTATTTATTTATTTATTTATTTATTTTTTTGTGGGTTCTAGTGTCTTATTTATTTATTTATTTATTTATTTATTTATCACCTACACTACATACAGTACTAATACTTTACTTACATGCATACACTACTTACAATACATAAATTACAATGCAATCACACTGATTAGCATATTTACAATGCAATTTTCTATTATAGAAAAATTACACGTATATATACCAGTTAATGTTACCTTTCTTTTAAATACTCTTTGTTTTTTTGTTTTATAAAACTACTACTTTTTTGAAAAAAAAAAAAAATATATATATATATATATAAGTGGAAAGAACTAAATAATAGATATGAAATTAAACGTAAATTAACCTAAACATCAACAGCATATAAAATTACAGTAAAAACGCCCACGTGCGATAAAATTTCGGAAGTTCTTTTTTGGCAGTCGCGATCTCTTTTAGGATTTCAAGTTTTCCTGTGATGAACAGTAGGAAATTTTGGAAATCTAAGACATCTCCACGAAGGCTTGTGCAGAAAATGCGATATTTGGCTATCAGTAGGCTATAATTTAGGACTTGCCAATGCTTTGTCCTATCATGCCAGCCATATAGTATGTGACTTGTGGATAACGTTATTGTTTCATTTGTTTTTTGGTACCACCGGTCTTGAAACAGGATCCAAAAATCGGTTGCTAGTGTGCAGTTTATTAGCAGGTGATGCAGCGTTTGTTCTTCCGTATTGCATAAGTTGCATAAGGGGCTTTCTGAAATGCGGTCTCGGTAGAGTGTAGCGCGGGTTGGAAGCACGTTATGAATCACTTTATATTGAAACATTATTATTTTAACTTCATTTGTGACTTTAAATGGCATAAGATAAACGTTCTGGATGGTACTTTCTGTAAAACCATGGCGTAGAATTTTCGTTTCGGCAGTTGGAGGAACGAAGACGGTGTTTAAAAGAGAGGAGTAAATAGAACTGGTTTTTAGACTGTTTACAGTGGTGTCGTGAGTGTCGTTTGGAATAGGGTTTCTAAGATTAGCTTTCCATTTTTTTGGGATTGCGTTAACTAGGCCATAGTATGTGGTGAAAGGAACATTCAAATCAAATTCATGCCACTTCAAAAAATCCTGATTTTGGTTTAATATGTCGCTTATCTTGGTAATGCCAGCGTCATACCACGTTTGGTAAAAAACAGGCTTTTTTCCTACAAGAATTTTCCTATTATTCCACACTATTTCGTTTTTAGGATTTGATTTGGAATCGCTGCCCGTTGAGATTTTGAACTCGCACCAATAATCTAACACCTTTTTATAAAATATGGGAAGTTTATCATCAAGGTCTAGTGTACTTGTTGCGAAATTACATTTTGTTAGGAAGGCAAGACCACCATTTTTGTGAAAGAACTGGTTAAGAATAATTTTC
>NC_090881.1:4444417-4451917 GCF_036669935.1 Montipora foliosa
GTGATGATTACTTTTAAAAGGTAAATTTGTAAAAAGAAAATAACTGCCATTAAATAATTTAGAATGTGTAAATAACACTGCTGTCACACTATTAATGGTACAGACCATTTAACCTGATGATGTACATGTTCTATTTCTTTTAAAAGACTGGTTGGTGATAACATTGATCATGAGACACATGCCAGAATACAAAGTAAGGAACACACAAATCGTTCAATTCACTGGACACACCAGTATGCAATTCTAGATAGGGTGCAAGACCCCACCCTTGAGAAGCACATAAGTCAAAAGGATGTGGATGATGTCCAACTCATTGAGTTACTGCCAGATAAAGATGTACAAGCCAATTTTCTTCAAAATTGGGCTATTCTTGCAAGTAGAATAATCACAAAGTACCTACCTTCTCTGAAATGTTTGAGTGATGTGGTAATTCGTCACATTCCCCATGAGTACTCCGAAGAAATGTCCAAGAAATCTGACACTGTGAGTATGTTCATGCTATATTATGTTTTTGGGTAACATTTTAATTTAATATTGTTAGGCAAAATATTTGTTTTTTTTTTGTTATTTCCATTTTCACCGTACCTCAATAACGAAGGGTATAAGGTGTAGTCAATTTGTACAACTGAATCTTCCACACATCAACAAATCTGAATGAATGAATGGCCCTGCCTTCTATACCCCATCACCCACTCTCCCTTATGGGAGTAGCAAGGATCAGTCCTCGTAGAACTTTTGTTTGAAAAACATATATTTTTTGCTTTTTTTCTAGTTTTGAAGAAACATCAACTTTCTTGTAAATCAACTTTTCATTTTTCAGTGCATGTTGTCAATGGAATTTCTCAATCCCAATGTTGCTGGTGACATGGCACAGCTCCTTGTACACAATCAAGAGAAATTTGTTCCGTGCCTTGAGACAGAAACCCAAAAGGTCATTCTTGAAAGTGTCCCTCTCCATGGGGATCAACTGTTTGAGGAGAGAGCCAGAAATACTGCATGGACCTTCAGAGATGGAATAGATGAGTACGAACGACTGGAAGGCATTGGTCATGAACATGCTGACTGGCATGCCAAAATGACACTCTACAAGGTGAGTGGCTTTTTATCAATTGCAAAAAGTAACAAAAAAGCATGACTGCAAATTGAAAATATTTAGAATATTAATAGAACATATTTTTACAACTAATTAATTAATTAGTTAGTACGTAGCTATTTGAACCAGTAATGAGATAATATCAAGTGGAATGGGTCTTGACTGTGCTCCTGGTCTTGAAAGGGAAATCATTTAGGCTAGTTTTGTTCTTTTGTATGATGTACATTTATGAAGTCTAATGACTTGTTACATTGTTTGTACTGCAGACTGAATTTAATACATTTGTTGACCATTCTTCTGTTGCTGAGAAAGGAACGACACGAGCCAGCATGAACCGAACGGGAAAAACCAATGCCGCTAAAGGTGTAGAGAACCACTATAATGAATACAGTGAGTTCCACGCGAGAGAGTTTGAAGCCCATGTGTGTGCAGCTTTCATGGAGATGACAGGGATGAAAACTATTAAAGGTTTGACATCTCTGTGATAAAACATTGTGCAGATAATGACTGTAGATGAGGACACAGAACGTGTGAGATCCATTTTTGTTCCTCGTGTCCCATCCACTCATGACTTGATACTAGGTTTTTAAATTAGACAAAGTTGTTTTCTATATTTGAACCCTAAAAAATCGACAGTGGTAAATATTAATGTAGTTATAAATGTCAACACAGGTTACATGTTTGAATTCCAAGATAAATTTGAGACAGCTTTATGGGAATTGAAGTAAGAAGTGGATAAAACACTGATGCCACCATATTGGGCTATGGGTATTTTCTTGAATATCTTCATTGTGAACGTATGAGCTGCTATTGCTTTTTTTAGATACACCCCAAATCAACCTACCACACACGTCGGAACTGAAGGCAAGCAGGGGAAAGTGGCTGATAGAGATTTGTCAGCAACTTGTCAAGAAGTTTGTGTTTGACATTAGAGAAATCAATGCTCTAGTGGACCAAACCCAACAGCTTGATAACGCAATGCGGGAAGCTCCTTTTAAGTGCCGCTTTGAAAATTGTGATAGAACATACGGCTATCACTCTGGACGCGTAAGGTACTAAAGTGTTCTTCTTATACATTTTACAGACTTTACAGTACAATACTTAACTCAAGATGGGAAAAACAAGTAGCTGATATGTCATGTTTCACAGCTATTTTCCAGGACGTACTATTAGTAAACTAATATCAATTTTTTACACTATAGTTGCAGGGCATGTACTAACTTTACTTGTGTTAAATATCACAAAGTGCCTCATTATTAATTTTAGACCACTGAAATCCTTGTTTCATATTGCTCCGAAAGACCTTTAATGCTAATTGTAGAGGAGACCTCAAGGAGTCCTGCACCGTAATTCAGAAATTGATTTTTATCAATAACAATTTGTGATTCGTAACACATGCATTAATGCATTTGTCCACAGGCATGAAGTTTCATCTCACAATTTGTCCTTTGATAGTGGTCATGATGATAGAGATCAACTCGGCTATTTCTTTTGCCGCATAAGATGTGGAGAGGTTTTCAAGACAAAGCAAACCAGAAAGAGGTATCTTGACGAAGATTGTACCCATCTTTGATTTAAAAATACTAAAATATTGTTTCAGAAATGTATAAATTAGTTCCATTTGTTACATGATTTCTTCCATTCTGTCAGGCAAACATTTTCAGCCCTTCAATCAAACAGTTCAATTCACGTTGGAATTTTTATTTCCTTGGCTTAAATATTTCAACTATGTAAGTGATCGGGATAAAATGTTCTTGGCAGTATCAAAACAGAAGGAAAACGCTGTAAAAATTGGGAAAGTGATTACCAAAGGTCAATCTCATGCTGCAAAGTAAATATCAGCAGTGGTTTTGCTTATACCATTGATTTCATAGCAAGGTGATAGCAGAACTTCCTTAGAGACTCTGTTTACTGAGATAATTGAATGAACAATGATTTGAATTTTTTTTATAGGCATGAACTTCAGCAGCATCAAAAAGCCTTTGAGGATGAAGCCAGTGATGGACCACCCAAAGATTCAAATGAAGATTTTTTATTTAATTATCACAGTGCAAAACTTGCTTTTGGTTTCATATTGTTTGAGTTCAGTGATGCTATCAAAAAAGGAGATGGCCACAGGTTGTTTAACCTCTATAAATTAGCTCTTTTAATCTACAAATGTAATGGCCATTTCAAATATGCCTACATTGTGCTTCTTTACTTAGTTAAGTGCATTGCAATCCTTTCCAAGTTCCAAGCTTTTAGACTTAAGTGGAACCGATTTTTCAATAGGAGTGGAGGTAAGGGGAAGAATATACCCTTAGATCTTGAAAAAGAATTTCAAAACAAAGATCTCAAGGTTACCTGGGTTGCACTGGGACCAAATTTAGATGAAAATAATGCTGAACGCACTGCAGGCTGCCTGGAGTCCATGAGGTTAATACAGACCTCTGTTGATCGTGACTGCAATAAAGATAAGCGGACCAGCCACAGGGCATGCCCTAAGGAAGTGGAAGCAGTTGAGCAGATAACAAGTGACTTGATGGAGGTTGAGGCCTTCCATAAGCAGGAAGGTAGAGAGGGATATCCATCATTTCCTAAATTTGAAAGAAATCTCTTAAAGAAGCTTGATTTCCGAGACCTTCATAAGTGGATGAAAGAGCATCTTCAGCTCTGGGGATCAATTTATCAAGAAAAAGACTAGTCCATTTTGTAGTGACAGTGTAACAGCTGCAGTAACTGTGAAATTAAAAAAATGAGGGTTATGCTACAGGGAAAATTGAAAACCAACTTTTTCTTAACCTTGTATTGTTCTGCCTGTGTTTTACGTGCCATAAGTTCAAGATTATGAAGGATCCATCTGTATACTATAATTTCAGTGCATTCATGGTGGAGAGGTATATGGTGTACTTATTACAGGTGAACTGTTGTTGACAGGGAAACCCCATAGAGACAGCTGACTGAAACACCAATTCTTTTTACATGAACCTTAGTATGGGTAACCAAATGGTGACGCGAGAAATTAGGGAATAATTTCACACGCGTTTTGTCCAAATTCAAAAAATTTCCTGAGCCTTTAGGCAAGGGAAATTATTTGATTTTGGACAAAATGCAAGTGAAGGTATTGCCTAATTTCATGGGTTTACCATTTGATTAGCTATTAATAACATGGGTGCCAATTTACTCCTTAATTTTCAAACCTGGATGCCATTTTAGCACTATATGAAAAGTTGCCATGGCAATAATGTAATTTCACATGTGAAATTATAAATTAACGCTGAAATTTTACGCCAAATTTAACGAATAATTTGTAACCCATGTTATTACATACATAATTCATTTTACATGATACAATTTAAAGAACTGAACTTAGATGTACATGTAATATAAATGAGAATAAGGGCTTTCTAATAAATACTGTTACTCATACACATACACCTGATTAAGATTATTATTATTATTATTATTATTATTATTCTTATATTGCAAAAATAACTTAGCAGATTAATTGTATTGGTCACTGCCACTGTCAGAAGAAGAGTCTGAAAAATCAATGTCAAAGTCCAAATTATTTACATCAAAAGGCAATAAAGTTGGGAATTGCTCCTTGTTGTTGAAGAAAGCAATGGTGTCCTCAAAGTTGGGAATGTCAAAGAAAATCTCTTGCAGCACCTCTAAAATCTTTATTGCGTCCTTCAGAGAAAAAACAGGAAAGTTTTCTGTTATGTCTTTAACAGAAAAAATTATGGCACAATTGTTGGAAATGTCATCCACAAGTTGAGGTGAAAAGCCATGTGTAGAAGTGCTGTCTATTGAACACAGTTCAATTGATTGACTTAGAACTTCCATCAATGCAACCTTTACATCATGTTTGTCATCTGAGGTAACTAACCTCTTGTGAGGATGTTTCTCCACTTCACAACTTTCACTAGCTATTTCAAATGGCAAAATTTCACCATCACATTTAGTACCACCACATTGACAATTTGAGCTGCAGTAGCTGCAGCAGCCATGAAGTGGTTGCTGTGGCACAATCGAATTGTCCAGAGATTGGAATGCAGATACCCTGTAGCAACCTTGAGCACGTACAAACTCCTTGACCTGTTTTTCACAGGGGCCAAGTTGCTGCCCATGATAAAAGACCACAATGTGGGATTGCAAACCATCCCTCCCAGCTCTCCCTGCTTGCTGCAGCTGATCTAGGATGGTCCTTGCTGGACCCCAGTTAATAACATAACGTATGTCGGGAAAGTTTATACCCATGCTAAGGGCACTTGTAGCCACCACAATACGCTTCACTCCATTTTCTTTAAATGATGCCACCAATCTTTCTTTACTCGCTGGCCAGGAATTTGAATGGTAGATCCCAATCAGACAGTTTTTGTTTTCCTTGTCTCCAGAGTAAATTGCATTGCCAAGCTTCATCATCAGGTAATTAACAACACTGGCAATTTCATTTAAGGTGTTGCAGAAGATTATGGTTTTGGGACACTGTGTACCTTTATTCAACACCAAATCTACTAGCCATTGCAGCTGCTGGAACATTTCGCCCTTTTTCACTTTCTTGACTGAAAATCGCAAATTTTCTCTGTTGGGGCTCACAAGGACAGTAAGAGCCTCTGGTTGAAGGCAAAGTAAATTTTTTATGGTGGCCTGTGTGCTATGGTCAGCTGTCCCAGTAAGTGCAGCAATGGGTGTCCCTAAAATAAAGCAGCAGTTGACAATTATTCACAGAAGTGGAGGTATGGTTGTAATGTTGTCATCCTCCTTACTGCAGTTAACTTCTTTTTGTTTTGTTTTTTAAGGCGAAAGAGGTTGAGCTCTAGGTTGGAAAACCCTTTTCCCTGAGAGCCGTGATTGTCTTTCTAAAAAGTGACTGTAACAGAATGCCTGTATGTCGCTAAAATGTAGAGTTTGCTAGCTTTTTTAGAGTTGGGGAGGGATCGTAGATCTTTTTCACTGACACTGAGGTGAATAATTGTTTTAGTATATACCACACAAGCTGAATAACTAGCGGACCAAAGAGTAACTTTATTTGTGCCAATATACAGGCGAAAGCCATTCTGTTTTTCTTTGGCTCCTCGAAGGTGAAGAGTACTTCACTAATGACCTCCGAGCTAGCCAATCAGCGTGCCCAAAAAGTACTATCCAC
Source organism: Montipora foliosa (assembly GCF_036669935.1). Lineage (NCBI taxonomy): Eukaryota > Metazoa > Cnidaria > Anthozoa > Scleractinia > Acroporidae > Montipora > Montipora foliosa. The sequence goes on from NC_090881.1 coordinate 4,450,642, forward strand.
TTGTGTGGTATATACTAACAGTTAACATTAATACTCAAATAGAGCATAGTCAATTTCTTTATGGGTAACGACAAGGAAGAACCATTGAGTACCTTATACTGCTCACATGAAAAAGAATAATTATAATATCCAGTGAAAATCTGCATATAAGAACCTAGATTTCTTGAGGTTAGGCAGGACAGCTTCGTATATTTTAAGGTATTAATAGTTTTCAAAATTCAGACTGATTAGGTTCCATAAAGGTCCAAGAAGAACATCGAAATATAATTATTTTTTATTTTATAATAGATTTAGAGTTTACATCATCCATATTGCACTGTAGCTTTATGGAAAGCATATTTCTAGTGAAAACCCCCCAAAATGTAAGTTAGGGAAAACACAATGAAGCCTATCAACAACGTTTTGTCATCGCACACAAAATTCAGAATTTAGACCATCAAAGGTGGAGTGTTTTTTGTATGAGAAACTATTTTCCGTTGCCAGATTTCAGCCTGTAGGTTCAGAGATCACTAGGCTCTTACATGTGGGTTTTTTCCCGCACTCTAGAGTAGATACGAACGGTCGATGTGGTCCAAACACAAATTATGATAAAATCCTGACGAAATTTTTTCCTCACCTTGCTTAAAAAAGGATCGCAACATGGACAGCCTTCCAAATGCTTCTCGGAACGCAGAAGCACTTTGCTTTCCTTGCTTCTTATTCCTGTAAATGGAAAAAATATAATGTAGGAGCTGGTAATCGACAAAAAGATTTAAAGCGAAACCGCGGTTAACGAGAGGATGTTAAACTCTCGCCCTAAACAAATAGGTGGCAAAGGTTACTACAATAGCTTGATAATATACCTCTTTCCAGTCCAGGTCTCCACTGTATGCGACTCGTCAACGACGATTGCGGCAAGAGAGCTTTGGAATCTCGAATTCTTTTTTAAGATTTCAAGGAACTCTTTGTCCAGCGCATTTTCCGCGGACGAGAACAATAACTGGAATTTACCCACTTGCACATCTGCAAGGGAAGCTTCTGGCAATGAATTCGCTGTGAGGCCCATGGATTTCGCCTCCTTTATCTGATCTTCAATCAAGCTTCGAAGCGGACAAATCACCAGAACACAGGCACAATCTTTTGACATCTTCTCCTTAACTCCCACGAGTATTTGATAGATAGCGCTTTTGCCAAAACCAGTTGGCAAAATTGCGAGGACATCCTGTCCATGGACTAAACTCTTTATGGCAGCTTCTTGCTCCGGTTTGAGATCAATCTGTTTACCGTTTTCAGAAAG